>NC_053496.1:135567540-135867950 GCF_905171775.1 Rana temporaria
AGAGAGTAGAAAAAAGAATGAGAGAAAGGGGAGAGATAGAGTTTGAACAAAAAAAAAGAGAGAAGGGGAGAGAGATGGAGGGAGAGAGAGAGAACGAAGAAGAGAGAGCGGGGAGAGAGATAGAGAGGGAGAGAAGGAGTGAGGGGGAGAGAGTCTGAACAAAGGAGAAAGAGATAGAAGGCAAGGGGAGAGAGATAGTCTGAACAAAGGAGAGATAAAGAGAAGGGGAGCAAGAGGGAGGGAGAGAGAGAATGAAGGAGAGAGAGGGATAGAAGGATAGAGGGGAGAAGAAGAGGAGAGAGGGTGAAGAGGGGGAGAGAGATAGGGAGAGGAGAGAGAAGGAGAGGGAGGGAGAGAGAGGAAGGGAGGAAGGGAGGGAGATAAAGGAGAGAGAGGGAGGGCTAGGGAGAGGAGAGGAGAGAGTGAGGTGGAAGGAGAGAAATAGAGAGAGAAAAGAGAGGAGAGAGAGGGAGAATAGGAGAGGGAGGGGATGTTAGGGAGGGAGGGAAGGAGAGGGAGGGAGGGAAGGAGAGGGAGGGAGAATAGGAGAGGGAGAGGAGGATAGGGAGGGAGGGAAGGAGAGGGAGGGAGAGAGGGAGATGGAGGGAGAGAGAGGGGGAGAGAGGGAGAGGAAAGAGAGTGGGAGAGAGAGGGAGAGGAGTGAGGGGGGAGAGAGAGAGTCTGAACAAAGGAGAAAGAGAGAGAAAGAGAGAGAGAAGGCGAGGGGAGAGAGAGAGTCTGAACAAAGGAGAGAGAAAGAGAAGGGGAGCAAGAGGGAGGAGAGAGAGAATGAAGGAGAGAGAGAGGGAGAGAGATAGAAGGAGAGGGGAGAAAGAGCGGAGAGAGGGGGGGAAGAGGGGGAGAGAGATAGGGAGAGAAGGAGAGGGAGGGAGAGAGAGGGAGGGAGGAAGGGAGGGAGGGATAGGGAGAGGAGAGAGAGGGAGGAATTATGAGAGGAGAGAGTGGGATAGAAGGAGAGAAATGAAATGAAAGGGAGGGGGAGGATAGGAAGGGAGAGAAGGAGAGGGAGGGAGAGATAGAAAGGGTGGGAGAGAGGGGGAGAGAGAGAGAGAGGGAAGAGAGATCGGGAGAGAGATCGGGAGAGAGGGGGAGAGAAGAGAGAGAGAGAAGAAGAGAGGGAAGGAGAGGGAGAGAATGAGAGAGAGAGAGGGAATGAGAGAGAGAGAGGCAGGAGAGAGGGGTGGAGAAAATAGGGGGGAGAGAGAGAAAGAAAGAAAGAAAGAAAGAAAGAAAGAAAGAAAGAAAGAAAGAACAATTGAGAGGGGGCGAGAAAGAGAGAAAGAATGAAAGAAAGAAAGAAAGAAAGAAAGAAAGAAAGAAAGAAAGAAAGAAAGAAAGAAAGAAAGAAAGAAAGAAAGAACAAGGGAGAAAGAGGGAGAGATTGAAGGGTCAAAGGGTCAGAGAGAGAGAAGAGAGAGATGGAGGAGAGAGAGAGAGAGAGAGAGAGAGAGAGAGAGAGAGAGAGAGAGAGAGAGAGAGAGAGAGAGAGAGAGAGAGAGAGAGAACAGGAGAGATATAAAGCGAAGGTAATGGAGAAACAGGGGAGAAAGAAGGGGAGAAAATTAGAGCAGCCGAAAAAGAAAGAGGAGGGAGAGAGAAACAAGTAAAAAAAAAGAAAGAGAGACAAAGAGAGATGGAAATAAAGTGGAAAAAGAAATGGAGAGACAAAGAGAGAAAAGAAGAGAGAAAGAAAGGGAAAAAATGAGGAAAGAAAGAAAGAAAGAAAGAAAGAAAGAAAGAAAGAAAGAAAGAAAGAAAGAAAGAAAGAAAGAAAGAAAGGAGTGGCGATATAGAGAAAATTGTTGCAATAGGTATAGGAGGAGAGGACAGAGGTTGATGGAAGAGAGAAAGAGAAGGGAGAAATAGAGCACGCCCTGTTTTAATGAACTCTTAAGTTTTGCAGAGAACACACAGAAGGGATATTTACTAAGACTGGAGCAGAGAGAATCTGAAGCAGCTGTGCATGACAACAATCAGCTTCTACCTTTTACAGTGTGATTGCACATTTTTTTTAAAAGAATTACTATCATTTATTTAATGCAAGGCTCTGCACGATTTAATACTAATCGAAGTATTTAGGTTTGCCTTCGAATTGCATCATTTTGGTAAAGCTAAGTGTACACAGATTGTACAGTGTATGACCAGCCTAGCTGAAGCTAGATGCTGGGCGGCTTACTATTCACATCGGCTCCAGTTTTTTAGTAAATATCACTAAATAATTTCACACACACAGCCACAGGTATCTGTACACATTCCACCTCGCTATTTACTAATATTGCATAAAATACATCTTTCAGTAATACATATTCACACACACAGGAAAACGGTCGCAGCCTATTTTCTGCATTACACCCAGCAAATCTTGACTAAAGGCTTCTGAAAAGTTTTGTTGTTGAGTTGTGATGCTGCAAAGTGTAATTGTGTGTTGAAGGCAGGATTGTAGTTTGTATCACTGTGCACGAATAAGGCTTCCATAGGGAGGAGTTAGAATGGAGAAGAGTGAAGGTGGGCAGGGAGGGAGAGGTGCTGGGGGCCGATCTCGCTCTAACACTAGTGCCTTTGTCCACATGACAGGCTGGTGACTGCTGAGCGCTTCCTTCAGCAGCGGGAGCGGGGAGAGGACCATGGACAGCGGCACACACGTCAGTACACAACTCACACCACCTACAATGGCAGCAAGTTCAGCGCTCCCCTCTGCTCCCGACACTACTTTCTGATCCATTGACTCAAGCAGGTAAGCACTTTTCATTCATATAATAGGCCAATTAATACAAGAGGCTTTTAAAGTTTTCAAAGTCTAGGAGCCATTGCGGTTGAATATTGTTTGAAATGAAATGGTGAGGACACTTGGCACCTGTCCTCATCGGAAGAGAACACTTCCAGTAGTGGCTGAGGATGGAATACCAATACTTTGTGCTTTCTGTAGACACATTATTGTTTTCTCTTACTCTACTTCTCTTGAGTGCTCATCAGTGGCTCATTTTACCTTCACTTTTGCAAAGCAGATTGGTTGGTAATGGCAAATGAAATAAATATACAGAACAGAAAGAATGAAACTCCTTCACAGGGACAGCCAAATAGCTTTTCAGTAGCAGCCTTCATTGTAACAGAGTCCTCTGCTAATTCAATTTGTGAAGATTCCTTGCTTTGAACTGGATAGCAATCCGACTGATGTTTTCTGTGGTTCATTTTCATTATTAATGAGGCTGATCTCTCATCATCAGCAACTTTATCTGATAAGCATTACTATTTAGATGCCTTCCAGGATGTGTTTGGTGGGATCACAGCACAACAAATATTTGAAACAATAATAAGAGTCTATTTGTGAGGACAGCAGTTTTCGATTACTAAAAATAATACTTTAGAAGATGCCGGAAAAAGGTGATTAATTAATTAGAATTATGAGGTCTTCCTCCTATTAAAGTCTTGTATATAAAAAAAACATGTTATAACCTGAATACATCAGCCCTGCTGTATTGCAGGCTCTATTGAATACATCAGTTCTGTTACATTGCAAAGTTTTGTGGAGATAATATAGATATGTAAACGTGTATTTTTATTGATGCAAATACTAATATCTATTTTGCATACTTGCTTGATCTATATGTATTATGGCATGCACAAGTGAGAACTACTTTTGGCATTGCTGAAACTAAAGATCTAACCTTGTCATTGTCATACATTTAAAGAAGATATTAACAGCCAGGGGCGGACTGACCATTGAGTCACTGCCCGAGGGCCCCATGCCACTAGGGGGCCCCATCAGGGTTGCCAGGCTCAGTAAAACCAGGGACAGTATGTAAAAATCTATGTTTTTTTTAGATCTGTCCCTGATATGTCCGAAACCGACATGCTTTTGATGTGAAAATCCCGAGGTTTTAGCTGCCCCACCTCTGCACTGCCTCCTAGCGTGGTGGCCATCTGTAAGCCCAGGGGCCCCATAATCTTCTATTGCTCGGGGGGCCCATCAGTTGTCAGTCCGCCCCTGTTAACAGCACTGATCTTTCTAAGGCCAGCATTTAAGAAACCACAAGAGTTACAGTCTGGTTGAAAAAAGACACAAGTCCATCAAGTTCAACCAATAGAAGGGGGAAACAATGATACAATCTTATATATACAATCCTATATATCCACAGTTGACCCAGGGGAAAGCAAAACAAAAAACAATAAAGCACGATCCAATTTGCTCCAGCAGGGACAGTGTTAAACTATGAAATATAATCAGTAAATTTAGTCTAAATATTTGGATGAAAGATGTATTATTTGAATATATTAACTTTTAATTTCTGTACTGCTGAGTACATGAAACTGTGATAACACACATCTTTCCCACATACTGTCTTGTGTAAAACAGCGGAATGCTATATTCTATAATGTTCTCTTTAGAACAGTGGTTCTCAACCTGGGGGTCGGGACCCCCTCGGGGGTCAAATCCTGGGCTGTTCCTGAAGCCTGCACTGTTCTTCCAGAAAGAGAGATGATAAGAGGGGGAGGAACAAAAAAAAGGGAGCAAAAGGAAAAAAATAGAGAGCAAGAAAGATAGTTAGAGGGAAAGATGGAGGAAAAAAACAAGGAATTATGATAGAGATAAAAGGGAAAGAAAGGAGAACAAAGAGAAAATGTACCATAAGGGGTTTTAATACTGTACGAGTGGAAGGCACTCAGAGAGCGCTAAATGTCCATGGGTTAGGGGCGCAAATTACTTATCTTGCCTTGGGTGCTGCCAACCCACGCTACAAAAATAATTTTACTGTTAGGGGCCCCCACAACTTGGGAAATTTTATCAAGGGGTCACGGCACTAGAGGTTGATAACCACTGCTTTAGAACATTAATCAGTTCATAGGCCCATCCAAAGCCACAAAATGCACGGCCAAAGAGAAGTCAATCACAGAAGGCCTGTATTATCAAGTACATTTTTACCAGCTATATTAACAATTGCAGATGACCAAAATTTAAATCATATACTCGCTGACTATTGTCTTATAAAATAGATACTGACCAGATAGAGCAATCGGCCCAACACGTATTGTTGACCCACCGCCGTAAAGGGGTGATTGTGGGTCCACGGAGTCCGGTAAGGGTATTTCATCTTTTCTGAAGTTCCTGGGATTGCACTTTTGAGGGGAACCTTCCATGCTGACCTTGTTTCATTATCATTTTTCACAGTGTATGGACACTTAATATTAGTTTGATGTGGACTGACCGTCTTGAGTTTACCCTGAGCTTTTCAGAACTACTCATCATTTCACTGTTTATGAACATTTATTTACCATTTTCTTTATTTAGAGGGGAGTCCTTGCTTTGGACACTCTTCCTATTATTTCACAGTGTGTGTCATAGGTATTAAGTTATAGCACTTTAGGGAGTTATCTCCTCTTCGTTGACACAACATTTCTCACTCGCCTTGGGGGCGGGTTCTGTATTGGCGCTGCACTTTATTTATTTATATAAGACTCTATGTTCAGGCCTTAAAAAAGGTTACTTGGAGAGCAGAATCGTTATTTTTTTTAACTCCAGTCTAAATTTCTAGACAACACATTACTACCTATTGTTAGCTTAAAAACTTTATTCAATTAGTGAACAAATGCTTAGTGAACAAATGCAGCAAAATATTTGATTCCAAGATATTGGCAATCTCCAGAAAGCCCAGCGATAAGGCCCCGTACACACGACCAAGTTTCTCGGCAGAATTCAGCCAGAAACTCGATCGGAGCCGTATTCTGCCGAGAAACCCGGTCGTGTGTACACTTTTGGCCGAGGAAACCGACGAGGAACTCGTCGAGCCAAATAGAGAACATGTTCTCTATTTCCTCGTTAGTCAATGAGGAAACTTGGCTCGCTGAGATCCTCGGCAGCTTCACAAGGAACTCGACGAGCAAAACAATGTGTTTTATCCGTCGAGTTTCTCGGACGTGTGTACGGGGCCTAAGAGACTGGGTTAAAAGGGTAGAGTTTATCTACAACATGGAAGGAATTTATCACTATGGAGAAGGATAAAAATAGGAACATTTGTAAATATATGGTGGAGTTGGATAGAGTTTTATGAGGACAAGAAAATACTTTACGTTGGTGGGAGTTTGAAAGGAGAAGTGAAGGGCATAGAGGAAAATAAAACAAGTATATCATATGTTAAAGAAAAAAAGAGGAATGATATGTGGAAGGGGAGGGGGGGGTGCAGAGGGAAAGGGGGAAGATTGTGAATTGTGAATGAACTATTTATATTTTGTATAATTTGAAAATTAATACAAATTTTATAAAAATGTAATACATTTAAAAAATTTAATATTTAAAAAACAAAAATAACAAACAGTGAACACTATTGTTGTAAAAAATATGTTTTTGCTACTGAGTATTTACTGTACATAAGTCAGGTACCAGATGAAGCAAGTTTTCTTAGATACTTGTTAAAAGGCTTCTAAGATTCAACAAAAGTTGCTAAGTGTGACATGCAATTCCCTGGCCATGGATCAGAGAACACAACCAAAGACCACTATTCTTGATAAAACAAGATAATGCAGAATGCTTTGCTTGCTCAAAAGAATCCCAATGTGGTATAATGTTACTCCTAGTGCTCAAAATATACTTGTCTAGCCAGAGAATAAATGAAAGTAGACAAATGTATAACTTAAAAGGACCCTGTAAACAAGCTGATCGATCCCTGTCGTGCAGCTACATATAACAATGCTTTTACTTTGCAAGACCTTCTCCGCCCAATAATGAATATGAAAATACATTCTATCTATCCCAAGGGTGGAATGAAAATATATTACTCAGTCTCCTTTGTCTATTCATGACTTTGTATGTTTATGTTTCGTGATGTTGACTGCTGTATCTGAAGACATTTCATTTCTTTCTAAAGCACGAGTTGCAGACTGGCTCCACATTACTATCTTTTTGATTAGAGTACCAAACATTTATTTGAATCATAAAGAGCGGCATCATAAAAAACTTGCAAAATCCTCCTTGTTTTTATTTTGTTGATATGAGGGTTCTGCACTTTCTTTGGTTTTGTATTTAATAAAAGGAAAATGGAATGCATGCTTAACCACTTCCATACCGGGCCTATTTTGGCACTTCTCTCCTACATGCAAAAATCATATTTTTTTTGCTAGAAAATTACTCAGAACTCCCAAACACTATATATATGTTTTTTTAGCAGACACCCTAGGGAATAAAATGGCAGTCATTGCAACTTTTTATCTCGCACGGTATTTGTGCAATAATTTTTCAAACGCCTTTTTTTTTGGGAAAAAACGTTTTTTATGAATTCAAAAATAACAAAACAGTAAAGTTAGCCCAATTTTTTTATATAATGTGAAAGATGAAGTTACGGCGAGTAAATAGATACCTAACATATCACGCTTTAAAATTGCGCACACTCATGGAATGGCGCCAAACTTCAGTACTTAAAAATCTCCATAGGCATCGCTTATTTTTTCTTTACAGGTTACCAGTTTAGAGTTACAGAGATTTAGAGTTACAGCGATTGCGGCTTTGTTTACATTCCGGTACCCGGGCGTGACGTTATAACATCACGCCCGGGCCTCCGACGATCATAGAGATGACTGGTGACCACCTGGTCACCAGTCATCTCTTTTCCTCCCATCCGGTGCCGGCAGATCGTTTCTCCGGGTCTCCAATGGCACGGGAGAGCCCGGAGAAGCACCGGATGGTGGCGGGAGGGGGGGCGTCCTGTCCCGTCGCCTATAAGAACGATCAAGCGGCAGAACTGCCGCTATGATAGTTCTTATGGTGCACAGAATCGCCGGTTGAAGAGATGGACATCTTTCAGATATCCCCACTCAAAGTCCAGGACGTCATATGACGTCCAGCGGTAGGGAAGTGGTTAAAGACAGCAGTCAGAATAAAGCCATTTCAATAGATTTTTTATAAAGACAATGTAAATCATGAGCTCTGTATTTTACAAAAATATATGTTTTTTCTGGGTCAGTGATTCCGAAAGCTTTGAAGCCACTTGATCAGGATGATGGCCAGACAACATACATTTTCAGGAATAGGTCAGCAATGGCAGCCTTCAGCCTGTAGAAGTTTTCTTTTAATAGGGCAGTTTTTGGTTGCTCTAGTTTACTTCTTTATGTCCAGTTATTTTTGACATAGTAAAAATATTCCAATAATCAGAGTTACATTTACAATTTGGCACTAATTGATCTGTGTAGGGCTAGTGGAAAAGGAAAGGAGCCAGCATCAGAAGATCTTTTTTCTTTGTTATCAATCAAAATGAAATTGGTAGTGGATGCAGATCTACTAAGAAGAATCAAAATACAGTGGTCCAAGAAATATGCAACCATCTCCCTTTTCTTTGTGTGATGTTCTTTGGATTTGTCAGGACCAGCCATAGGCGTGCGTACAGGGTGTGCCAGGTGTGCCTGGGCACACCCTAATCACCCAATGTGAATTAGCATTATCCAGGGGTGGCACTGGGTGGGTGGTTGGGAGTCCCAGTGGCCAGTGTAAATGCCCCCATTATATTAAAGGCTAGGTTCATCTGTAGGAACACATTACATCTATACTTAGGATGTAACAAAATATGCTCCCAATCAACTGTCTCCCATCATGTGCATGGCCGGACTTACCATTGGGCTTGTCTGGGCTCAAGCCCATGGGCCCCACCCAATAGGGGGCCCCGGACTCAATCGCGGCAACCCCCCATTCGCGGCAATCGCAGCAACCCCCTCCTGCAATTTCGTGGCAATCGCAGCAACCCCCTGCCGCAATTTTGCGGCAATCCCCCGTTCGCGCCAATTTCTGCAGCCCCCAGCCCCCCCGCTCAACAAATTCGATGCTCCAGCTTACAGCTGTGTAAGGGGCCCCAAAACTCCTGAAGGCAGCCCTAGGAAGAGGTAAGAAATCCGTCCAGCGACTGCCCCCCCCGGTCAACAACTTTGATCGGTCGGTCGGCGGTAACAACCCCCCCTGCTTCTCTGCTCCAGGGGGCCCCTTCGATTATTAAGCCCAGGGGCCCCCACCACCCCAAGTCCTGCCCTGTTCATGTGTGTTTGAGCTTTGGGGTGCACACCCTAATATAATAGACTGCGCACACCTATGGGACCAGCAGTAAAGTCCTGATTTGATTTAGAGAAAGAGACCGCCACTCCAGGCAAATGCAATAAGCAATCAATGTCCTCCTCGAAAACTGAGGACTGCCAAAAAATCAATGAAAGGAATTAATGGACAGCCGCACACCAAAATGAACCTAAAAAGGTCGCCTTTATTGGTGTAAAAAGGATAAAAAGCACTACAAAACACAGCACAGCAAGCAGTGGGGTAAAAAACTGACGCGTTTCGCACACATAGCTATGACTAAGCACTGATTGTTTGTGCGAAATGTGTCAGATTTTTTACCCCACTGCTTGCTGTGCTGTGTTTTGTAGTGCTTTTTATTCTTTTTACACCAATAAAGGCTATCTTTTTAGGTTAATTTTGGTGTGCGGCTGTCCATGAATTCCTTTCATTGATTTTTTGCCTGATTTGATTTAGACAGAAAGCATATTGTAAACTAAAGCACTGCTAAAAAGTCAGTGAATGTAATTGGACAACCAGGGGTTAGGAAGTTGTGAAATATCTGAAATAATATATCTATGATACACAGAGACATACTGGGCAGAGACTACAAGCTGTGGCATCAGTGGGTGGCAATGGCTTACTATGAGGCAGTAGGACTTACCAGAGCTTCTGATGGTTCTTCAGCAAGAGACAAATGGACACACCCAAATTACTAGTCACATTTAAGGGTAGAAACACCACATATGTGAGAATGGGACAGATCATGGCAGAGACAATAAGTGATAAGCAGGAAACATACAGCAAACAGCAAGAGGAAAGCATAGAAAGGTGTGTCCAGGAAAGATAGCATACAGGTAGATTCAGTACAAGACATGCAATCCATACATGTAGGAACATGGACAGCAAGTGGATCCTCACAGGGACAGTATACAGTTTCATATTAGCTCAGCATAGAAACCTAAGATCATGCCGCCTCGAATAGCACATTCTGCTTTCAAATCTCAGAACAGTAGTGACTGATGATAAAAGACATGAAGACATAATTATCACTTGCCATCAAAATACAGCCCTGTTGGCAAACAAAAACAGAAAACATATAAAAAAATTATTGCGGAGCTCTGCTAATTACAAGAGAGCAACATTTTCCCAATGTATACTGCAGGTCTGAAAGAACAGGTCCCCATCAGGTCTGCCCTGCTGTTCACAGCACACAGCATCGGATGGATCTATAGCTGCTATTTAGTCCAGTAGTGCTATTAAATCTGCCCACTATCATCCACTATCAGTGCCGGCCCAAGACATTGTGCTGCCTCGGACCAAAAATGAAATGCTGCCCCCCCCCCAGAAAAAAAATCACGCCAACCAAAAGGCCCCCACATTCATTATTTTATATCATGATAACTAAAGGGGACCCGTCATGGCTCTATACATGTATAAAGGAGTATAAAGAGGACCTGTCATTGCTCTATACATGTATAGGAGTATAAAGAGGACCTGTCATGGCTCTATAAATGTATATAGGACTATAAAGAGTACTTGACATGGCTCTATACATGTATAAAGGAGTATAACGAGGGCCTGTCATGGCTCTATAGATGTATAAAGAGAACCTGTCATGGCTCTATACATGTATAAAGAAGTATAAAGAGGACCTGTCATGGCTCTATACATGTATAAAGGAGTATAACGAGGGCCTGTCATGGCTCTATACATGTATAAAGGAGTATAACGAGGGCCTGTCATGGCTCTATACATGTATAAAGGAGTATAACAAGGGCCTGTCATGGCTCTATAGTTGTATAAATAGGGCCTGTCATGGCTCTATACATGCATATAGGCGTATAAAAGGACCTGCCATGGCTATATACATGTATCCAGGAGTATAAAGGGACCTGTGAATTGCCGGCGGCCACAATGTCTTTTGCGCAAACTAATCAATGTATGCTAATTGTGTTTTTTTTTTTGGTGCCAAAAATATGTAGAAGAATACATATTGGCCTAAACTGAAGAAAATAGTTTATTTTTCTAAATTTTGGGGATATTTATTATAGCAAAAAGTTTAAAAATATATATACTTATAGCACAACAAATAAAAACCGCAGAGGTGTGATCAAATATCACCAAAAGAAAGCTCTATTTGTGGGGAAAAAAGGACATCAATTTTATTTGGGTGGCGGAACGGGCTGGCGGGCATCAGTATGCTGCCCCTTTAAAAGTGCTGCCTGGTACCCATGGTACAACCCGGTCCCATCATAGGGCCGGCCCTGTCCACTATTGATTGAAAGGTAGATCTGATGGAGAACTAATCTCTCAGTTCCCCATCAGGCTCCGTTCACCCAGTTACTCAAGTCATTTTCCAAATATGGACATTACCAGAATTACTAGTAACGTGATAATAAAAACAGTCAGCAGCCATATAAAACATAAATTTCAAGTCAAATTTTTTTTCCTTAATTAGCTAATCTGCATAAGTACCATAAAACCTTGTTAAATTATGAGTACAATTTTTTTTTTTTTTTTTATATGCATAATTGTTAATTTATCATCCTGTTGTGTAATTGTTGAATAGCATCTTCACTGAAATGCACTGTTATTCTTTATAGGCTGAACTTACTTAGAGAATAAGCATACCATTTTTGCTGCTTTACAATGCCAGTATTAAAGAAACCCACACTGGAAAAATCAGAAAGCAAAGGCTCACAAGATGCAGAGGTAAGATAACTTTTTTGCATGTCTGACTGAATACTGAGCCTAGAAAAAAGATTGAATTTCTGTATTGTATACATTCAATTTTCTGGACGCACAGTGACATTATAATTTTGCGTAGAGAACTGTTAAAAAAAAAAAATATATATATATGTAATAAATAAGTAGTGCTGCGCTGTGTGATAGGGTAGATGAATTAAAGAAAAGACAGTTGCTATAACTAATATCTGAACATCAAAGAAAAAATATCAAAGAAAAATAATACTTGCTGATATTGGTGATACAAATGACATCCTCCAATCAAAAATACAGAGTGCTCAGGGATATTAAATCGACACATGCACTGCTATATAGTAGCAAAACTAAAACAACACACATAGGTGATAATAAGAGGGAGTGTCCATGCAGAAAAACAGCAAAAATGAATGCTGTTTAGAAGATCAAAATATCAAAGAAACAATCAACAATAAAGTGTTGGTGCTAATGCCTGAAATATTCAGCATGAAGGTGGTGCAGAGCAGGAATTCCAATATCCTTTTGAAGTTTTAATGAGGGTGTCCCCTTACCCTACTGCTGTAAGGTAACAGCATATATTATATATATTTTTTTAAATTGACGCTCTATTTTTGTTTATAGCGCAAAAAATAAAAACCGCAGAGGTGATCAAATACCACCAAAAGAAAGCTCTATTTGTGGGGATGCCAATTTTGTTTGGGAGCCACATCGCACGACCACGCAATTGTCAGTTAAAGCGACGCAGTGCCGAATCGCAAAAAGTGCTCTGGTCTTTGACCAGCAATATGGTCCGGGGGTTAAGTGGTTAAGCTTCTTCTTGAAGGCCAGATGGTTTTCTTCCATGCGGATGTCCGTGGGTAGAGCGTTCCATAGCCGGGGTCCTTGGACTGTGAATCTTCATGTGGAGGAGGTTTTGGTTAGTTGACTGGAGGGGGCGACTAGGGGTGTAGTGCTTATTTTCTCGCATAGGTATTGCGGAGCATTTCCTTGTGTGCATTTGTGAGTGAGGCAGAGGGTCTTGAACGTAACCCGATCCTTCACGGCTAGCCAATGGACGGTCCTCAGGGACGGGGTGATTGATTCCCAGGTTTTTTCTTCCCGTTACTAGTCTGGCTGCTGTGTTCTGAATGACTTGTAGGCGTGAAATTTGGTATGTCACGATTTAAGAACAGAGCTACAGAAAGGAGACGGGTTTGTTCTGCACATTTAGTAATTAAAGCTTTCCTAACCCACTTTTTATAAATGGTGGCCAAAGCTACATGCATTAAATGCTAAGAATATTTTGGAATTAAAAGCATTCACAGATGTTCATTTTATACAATATACAAAAATATTTCAACCCAAGATGATTGAAAAAAGAAGGGGGCTACAGGACCACACTCTATATATAGCGTATCAAAAAATATATATTTTATTGGATGATCAACATGGTTGGTGAACAAATACAAACAGGAGGCTAAAAAAGTGTAACAAGACCTGGGTAAGTCAATATCCAAATCTACACTATTATATACAATACAGTATAGAGTATCTCACAAAAGTGAGTACACCCCTTACATTTTTGTAAATGTTTTATTTTATCTTTTCATATTGACAATACTGAAGAAATTACACTATGCTACAATGTAAAGTAGTGAGTGTACATTGTAAATTTTCTGTCCTCTCAAAATAACTCAACACACAGCCATTAGTGTCTAAACAGCTGGCAAAAAAAGTGAGTACACCCCTAATTTAAAATGTCCAAATTGGGCCCAATTAGCCATTTTCCCTCCCCGGTGTCGTTAATGTTACATGTCTCAGATGTGGGTGGAGAGCAGGTGTGTTAAACTTGGTGTTATTGCTCTCACTCTCATACTAGTCACTGGAAGTTCAACATGGCACCTCATGGCAAAGAACTCTGAGGATCTGTAAAGAATTGTTGCTCTACATAAAGATAGCCTAGGCTATAAGAAGATTGCCTAGACCCTGAAACTGAGCTACAGCATGGTGGCTAAGACCATACAGTGGTTTAACAGGACAGGTTCCACCCAGAACAGGCCTCACCATGGTCGACCAAAGAAGCTGAGTGCCCATGCTCAGCGTTATATCCAGAGGTTGTCTTTGGGAAATAGTCATATGAGTGCTGCCAACATTGCTGCAGAGGTGGAAGAGGTAGGGGTCAGCCTGTCAGTGCTCAGAGCATACGCCGCACACTGCATCAAATTGGTCTGCATGGCTGTCATCCCAGAAGGAAGCCTCTTCTAAAGATGATGCGCAAGAAAGCCTGCAAACAGTTTTCTGAAGACAAGCAGACTAAGGACATGGATTACTGGAACCATGTCCTGTGGTCTGATGAGACCAAGATAAACTTATTTGGTTCAGATGGTGTCAGGCATGTGTGGCAGCAACCAGGAGAGGAGTACAAAGACAAGTGTGTCTTGCCTACAGTCAAGCATGGCGGTGGGAGTGTCATGGTCTGGGGCTAGATGAGTGCTGCCGGCACTGGGGAGCTACAGTTCATTTTGGGAACCATAAATGCCAGTATTTACTGTGACATAAGAAGTCAGAGCATGATCCCCTCCCTTCGGAGACTGGGCTGCAGGGCAGTATTTCAACATGATAACGACCCCAAACACACCTCCAAGACGACCACTGCCTTGCTAAAAAAGCTGAGGGTAAACATGATGGACTGGCTAAGCATGTCTCCAGACCTAAACCCTCTTGAGCATCTGTGGGGCATCCTCAAATGGAAGGTGGAGGAGCGCAAGATCTCCAACATCCACCAGCTTCATGATGTCATCATTGAGGAGTGGAAGAGGACTCCAGTGGCAACCTGTGAAGCTCTGGTGCACTCCATGCCCAAGAGGGTTAAGACAGTGCTGGAAAATAATGGTGGCCACACAACAAATTGACACTTTGGGCCCAATTTGGACATTTTCACTTAGGGGTGTACTCACTTTTGTTGCCAGTGGTTTAGACGTTAATGGCTGTGTGTTGAGTTGTTTTGAGGGGACAGCAAATTTACACTGTTATACAAGCTGTACATTTACTACTTTAGATTGTAGCAAAGTGTCATTTTTTCAGTGTTGTCACAATAAAAGATGTAATAAAATATTTACAAAAATGTGAGGGGTGTACTCACTTTTGGTGCACAAATGCATCTCTGGCTGCTCCTTTGCAGTCACATGGACTCTTGGGGAGTGTGGAGCCCAAAAATGTTGCTTAAAGCGGAGCTCCACCGTACAAAAAAATATTAAAAGCCAGCAGCTACAGGTACTGCAGCTGCTGACTTTTAATGTTAGGACTCTTACCTGTCCTGGAGTCCAGCGACGTCGGCAGCAGAAGACGAGCGATCGCTCGTCACTCTGCTGCCCCCACCGCCATCCTCGGTGAGGGAACCAAGAAGTGAAGCATTGCGGCTTCACTGCCCGGTTCCCTACGGCGCATGCGCGAGTTGTGCTGCGCCGTGCTGACTGGTTCCCACTGTGTTCTGGGAGACAAGTGTTTCCCAGAACACAACAGGGGGGACGGGATCTGACGTTCTGCCCGCAGTCTACCCGCAGACTGTGTGGCCAGAAGTGGGTGCAAATACCTGTCTTTAGACAGGTATCTGGACCCCCCACCCCCCTGAAAGGTGCCAAATGTGACACCAAAGTTGGGAGGGTTCCGATGAGCTGAAGTTCCACTTTAGGGTGGAGCTCCGCTTTAAACCTTTTTTAAAAAGGGATGCACACTCCTGCACAATCATTGTGCTGTTTACTTGTAAAACAAGGTCCCAGGACTTGGAACCTCATCCTTCCCAAGTTTCGACAAAGTTTCCTACCTCTAGGACCCATGACACCACATTCATCCTGGAGCCTCTCAGCCTGTATGGATAAGAGCTCTGAGTGCCACCGAACCTGGCTCACACAGTCAAGGTGTTGTTCTTTTTACCGAATGTCATAGCCAAAGAAATCTTCTTTTGTTAACAACATTTACAGGCTTCCACAAAGCAGGCTCTCTAGCCAGTATGCAATTTAATTTGGTTTCAATTATAGCCAAAAGGTAAGCTCTGATGTTACAGTGCAGCAGGCTCTTCCTCTTGCAATGCATTACAGGGTTACATCAGGTGGTGAGAAGGTGATATAATGCTGCCTAACCACCTTTCAAACACCCTCTGAAACGTGACCTGAAAGCTAAATAATTTAACATTATTTCAGGTTTGGTCTAAAGACAGTGCCCATCAGTTTTTCTACTGTGACTTAATTAATTGAGAACGTAATAGAAAATTAGTCATTAGGCCTTAATAATCAAGACTCAACAGCACTTACGGCATGCTAGAGTAGCAACTTAAAGTATAGCTAAAGACCAAACTTTTTTTAAGTTTTGGATAGAGTGGAGAGGGATTAGAACACCTGCCAGTTTTTATTGCTGTCTGTACCCCCAGTTAAGAAGACTCACCCTGTCGATTTGTCCTGTTTACCACTATCATTAAAAGTGAAAGTAAAAGAAAATCACAAATTTGGGTTGTTCCCAGAAAATTAATAGAGGGGAAATCTTCCATTAGAGACACTAGTTCTGGTGACCCGGGGTCCCAAGGAATTCCCTTAAAGGATCACTAAAGGAAAACAATTTTTTTGCTGAAATGACTGTTTACAGGGTATAGAGACATAATAGTTAACTGATTCCTTTTAAAAACGATTAAAAATAGACAAAAATCAATCATATAATGTGCCTCTTAGATGCAAAAACTAAACTGAAAGTAGTTTAGTCTTTGCAAGTTATTTTATGCCTCTGTGCTGGACAGTGCCATAGAGAGTCATGGCTAGGAAAACTAAACGAAACTCTCCCATGACTTTTTTCATATGGAGCCAGACGACCAGGAAGTGTCCAGAACAGAGCAGTTTTACAGCAACATCAGAGCAAAAACGAGCAATGAGGACATGAAACCAGGACTGCAGTAAGGTAAAGGAAGCTATTTAGCTAAAAAAAAATCCTTTAGTGACCCTTTAATTTGAGGGATTTCCTCACACTTACTGTTTGGCTATGGGACAGGACGTGAAGGGAAATCTCTGTAATGGAACAGAGATGGTGAAAAAAATCTTACATGGGTTATAACTCTCCTTTGCTCTATCAAAAAAAAAAGTTTTGCTTTGGTTCTACTTAAAGTGATAAGATTGCTTGATAGGCATGCTCTAAATGCAGGACCGATCCTGAGCGGGTGCACAGGGTGCACCACACCCTGGCGCTGCAAGATGCTGCAGAGGAGGGGGAATTAATTGACTTAGCAGCGGCACTGCCCCGAGACCTCGTCGTCCTGTCCACACTCCAATGCCTGCTCTGGCTGCCTCTGCTGCGTGCTAAACTGGTTGCTGGAATCGCCTGCCTTCCAGCGTCTAGCAACCAGTGACGTCAGAGGCCGCCCCAGCATTTAAAGCGTTCCACGCCTAGTAAACTAGCTCCACCCACCTCTTCCATGTTCTTTAGACAGTGTGGCTCAGAGCCAGAGGGAGGGGAGCACATTTGAAGAGAGCTTCCTGCCTGTGAGTGACTGAGCTGAGCAGCTGTCCACCTGCACTGCATCAGCATAGCACCTGTCGGCTGCTGCTGCCTGAGCCTGGTGTTACAGCCTGACGCTGCCTGTTGTGGAGGCTTGGAATTGACCCTCGGCCTCACCCTGTCCATTCTGCCAACAGGCTGTTCTACAAGTAAGTTGTGCCATCAAACGCAGCCACTGTGCCATCAAACACAGCCACTGTGCCCATCAAACGCAGCCACTGTGTCATCGAACGCAGCCACTATGCCAGCAAACACCGCCACTGTGCCCATAAAACACCGCCACTGTGCCCATCAAACACTGCCACTGTGCTCCATCAAACGCCGCCACTGCGCCCATCAAACGCAGCCATTGTGCCCATCAAAAGCAGCCACTGTGCCCATCAAACGCAGCCACTGTGCCCATCAAACGCAGCCACTGTGCCATCAAACACAGCCACTGTGCCCATTAAACACAGCCACTGTGCCATCAAACACAGCCACTGTGCTATCAAACTAAGCCACTGTACCCATTAAGCTCAGCCACTGTGCCCCATCAAATACTGCCACTGTACCCATCAAATGCAGCCACTGTGCCTCATTTAAATGCTGCCACTGTGTCCATCAAATAGTGCCACATCAAATGCTGTCACTGTGCCCATCAAATAGTGCCACATCAAATGCTGTCACTGTGTCCATCAAATAGTGCCACTGTGACCCCCCCCCCCCCGCCAAAGGGGAGAAGTTAGTAAGATGACCATGCCCATGTGGGGGCGCCAGAAATATTTCTTCACCCGAGCACCTGTGACCCTAGGATCAGCCCTGCCAAAATTCAAGCATAGTTTGATTATATTTTCTTGTTTGTCTCTTAAAGCGGGGGTTCACCCTTAGAGGGCACTTTTCCCCCTTAGATTCCTGCTCATTTTTACTAGGGGAATCGGCTATTTATTTTAAAATATGTGCAGTACTTACCCGTTTACGAGATGCATCCTCTCCGTCGCTTCCGGGTATGGGCTTCGGGAATGGGCGTTCCTTCTTGATTGACAGGCTTCCGAGAGGCTTCCGACGGTCGCATCCATCGCGTCACGATTTTCCGAAAGAAGCCGAACGTCGGTGCGCAGGCGCAGTATAGAGCCGCACCGACGTTCGGCTTCTTTCGGCTACGAGTGACGCGATGGATGCGACCGTCGGAAGCCTCTCGGAAGGCTGTCAATCAAGAAGGAACGCCCGCTCCCGAAGACCCATACCCGGAAGCGACGGAAGAAGATGCAGCTCGAAAACGGGTAAGTACTGCTCATATTTTAATACAAATAGCCGATTCCCCTAGACCGAACGAGCAGGAAGCTAAGGGGAGAATTTTTTTTTTTTTACAAATGGGTGAACTCCCGCTTTAATGAACCTTCTAATTTCTACTAAGAAAAAAATCATATATCCATAAAGAGATGGTTTTAGAGCTGTTTTACTACAAGGATGAAACACATCAGATCTGCTAGTTTTCTAGTGGAAACTAGCAGATCTAAAAAAACATTGTCCTTGAGTGAGCCAAAGTGGTAGGAATAAATCCAATAATCTGGGCATATTTTTACTTTAACAAATAAAAATGTCACATTATTTATCAGTCAGCAACCTGTTTGTCAGCCAGAGTCGTAGAAAATGATAGTATACACATATTGTGATGTGGAATTATATGGAACATGTAAAACAGTTGAACTTTTGATCCATATTACAAAGGGAAATTGAAAAGTATTCCTCTTAGTAAAGGATCCCTTATGAATAAACATGAAACAAAAAACTAAGATTTTTATTTTTCTCCTGTAGGAGTTACCAAAGCTACCAGTGCCTCCTTTACAACAAACAATGGACACGTATCTGAAATGCATGAAACATCTGGTGTCAGAGGAGCAATATAAAAAAAGTAAAGCTGTCGTGGAGAAGTTTGTGATGCCCGAAGGCCTGGGGGAAATGTTGCAACAAAAATTGCTCGAGCGGAGAGAGAAAACAGAAAACTGGGTGAGATGTTATTTGAAACACTATTGTAGTTGACATTATTATTAGCAGTAGTCGTTTTTTTTCAATGCATTTGGGATCAATATAGACACTGTTTCTGAAAAGTGAAATGTGAAAAGTCCCAGTATCATAAAAAATGACACACCATGTTCTGATCTTATCAAAAGCTTTATACTAAAACATTTTATGTTTGGTGCTGGGTAGATGATGGCTTGATAAAGTATATCTGTAACTTAGTAGAGTAGGGAGACGGTAGAAAAAGTAGAGCCCACGCTGGATTTTTTCAATTGGGCATGGTGCTTTTTACTTGTTTTAAGGCAGTAAAACTCTCAAAACAACCTGCAAGACAAAGGCATTATGAGCTAGGCGACATGTCTCCCAGAGTTATTCCCGGGTTTGCGGGCTCCTACCCTCCTTCTAACAGCCCTGTAGAAGGAAGATGCTTATACCTATCTATTTACAGGACATTGGCTCCCAATGGGAGAGAGGAGGGATAGCAGGGCTCAAGTCCTGCGGGAACGCGTGGAAACGGAGTTCCTGCACTTTTTTCACAGCAGGAACTCAGTTCCCTTTGCAGGACTAGAGCAGCCGAGAGCAGCTAAGCCGCCCGAGCCAATCCTTCACTAAGTGGCGATGCCCAGCTCGAGTCACTGTCAGGGGCAGGCGAACCTTAGTAATCCTTTATGTTACTTTAGGGTTGAGATCAGCACTCTGTGCAGGCCAGTCAAGTTCCTCCACCCAAAACTCGCTCATCCATGTATTTATGGACATTTCTTTGTGCACTGGTGTGCAGTCATGTTGGAATAGGAGAGGACTAGCCCCACACTGTTCCCAAAAAGGAGCATGAAATTATGCAAAATGTCTTGGTATGCTGATGCCTTAAGAGTTCCCTTCAGCGGAACTAAGGGGCCAAGCCACACCCCTGAAAAACAACCCCACATCATCCATAAAGACATGGATGAGCGAGTTTAAAGTGGAGGAACTTTACTGGCCTGCACAGGGTCCTACCCTAAACCCAATAGAACACCTTTGGGATGAATTAGAGCAGAGACTGCGAGCCAGGCCTTTTCGCCCTCACAAATGCGCTTCTGAAAGAACAGTCAAACATTCCCATAGACACACTCCTAAACCTTGTGGACAGCCTTCCTAAAAGAGTTGCAGCTGTTATAGCTACAAAGGTACTCAATATTGAACCCTAAAGACAAAGACTGGGAAGCCATTAAAGTTCATGTGTGTGTAAAGGCAGGCGTCCCATTACTTTTGGTAATTTAGTGTATTAAGAACAGAAGTTACAAATGGTATGGGAGGAGTTTTTGGCTTAGTTATATATAGAGTGGAATTCTACTTTAATGTATGGAAAATAAATTGTCGTTGACGTGTACAGGAGGCGCAAGATCAGCCTTCCATATTACACAAAACACATTTATACAGTTGCATGCTAAAGTTTTGGCACCTCTGGCCAAATGGCATGTTTAGTTTACAAGTAAAAAGTAGTAACAGGAAACAATGTGTTAGAACATTAAATACCAACTGCCTGTAACAAACAAGGGGGTCCTGTATTAGCATTAACTAGGAGTGTCTAACCCCTGTCTGACTTGTCCAATTATATTCTAGCCCCCCCCCCTTAATTCTAGTTTACTAGATTTAACATAAACTTCTCCCCTAACACAGCATACTAGACATCTACAATTTGTTTAGTTCTTATAAAATTTTCGGAAGAAAATTGAATTTCTTTTATCGTCCATGGACGGACACAGCTTCTTAAATCTTGACAAGTGGGAGCTTCTGAAATGGAGTCAGTCTCTGGTTGTTCTTCCCCAGACATGCCTGAGGTGGCATCTGGTGCTCCTGCACCTGGGATTCCCAAAGACACTTTGTCAGTAGTCCTGGAAACCTTTGTTGCCAGGGTGGGAGCAGAGTGCGGATGTGAGGGGGGTACAAACGTGCCCCCTCCCCCGCTATCCCCTGGGTTTCAGACCAGGACCTGGCTGAGGCTCAGGTCCCTGGTTCTGTTTTATCTGGAGCCGTGGACGTGGTGTAGTGGTTCACTCCCTCACCTGGCAGCAAGAGAGTCACAGGTTTAAATCTGGACTCCAACACCAAACTGCCTGGAGATTGCATGCTCTCTCCCTATGTCTGCGTGACTTTTCTCTGGGTAATCCGGTTTCCTCCCACACTCCTATGACATGTGTGTAGAGAACTTGTCAGTGCGCTGTATGGAACTCCCTTATGCTGTCTGTGCAGTGGAGGTTTCCTCTGAGGGCTCTGTCTGTTTTGTGCAAATCAGACCGCTCTGTGAAAGCTTTTCCTTATTTTTTCTTTGACTAGTTCATTAATAAGGAATGGGAAATGCAGCAGAAGTCTTTTTAGTTCCTCAGCGCCTGGGGTTTTCCCCCTTTTGAGGAGAGTTAAAAAAAAAAACTTCTCCTCAGGTTGTGGCCCGGTGCCCAGTTGAAAAGGGGGTGGCTATCAGGGACCTTACTAATAGGAGGTCCGAGACGCTGACCCGCTCCATGTTTACCATGCTGGGGTATGCATTGCGACCTGTTGTGGCCGCAACCTTGGTGTCTCTGACACTCTCTGAATGGGCAAGGTTTTGCACCAGACTGTGGAGGAGCACCAGCTCCCTCCCTAAATTGTTAGAATGGCCGACCAGTTGGTCCAGGGCCTCCTATATGTCTGTGATGCTACACGGGGCATCCTTGATGTCCAGAGCCTCTGTTTCGGAGGTGGTTTTGGCTGAAATGCTGGTCTGCTGATTTACCCTTCAGCGGTGTGAGTTTTTTTGGTACCTCGTTGGATGAAATTATCAAGGATGTCACTGGGGGTGAGAGCACTCTCCTCCCTCCGTCCACCAGGGGAAATGAGCCACACTGTGAGCCGGGTCCTTCATTCCCCACTCAGAAGCGATATTTTTGTGTCTGTCAGGGCCCACGGATTGACCCTCCCAGGCCGACTAAAGGCTCAACTGGGGGACTGAAACTTCCCTGGGTGCGTAAGCCGAACACGCCGGCACCCTATCCCGCCAATGTATGTAGTCGGTCTCTTGGGTGGGGGCATGGCTTTGCAGGTTCTCAGCTCGGGGGAACCTCCATGCTCGCCGACCAGTGGGTCTGCGGGGTGGTCTCTTCCGAGTATTAGATAGGGTTCCTTCCTATTCACCAAACAGATTTTTTCCCTCGAGTCTCCCTCTACGTTGCGGCTCATTGGTCTGCCCTGGGGCAGTGTGGGACTTGCTAGCTGCAAGGTAATTGTACCTGTCCTGCAGGACGAGAGGTTTGAGGGATTCTATTTGAATCTGTTCTCGGTCCCAAAAGATGGACGGGGTCCATCCGATTTTGGGCCTCAAGTGTCAAGATTACTGACACAGTTTAACTACACTACAGTGAAACTACCTGAGCTGTCCCTACTCTACACTAATGTATGTAGGAATGACACGGTCTCACTACACTACAGTGAAACTATCTGAGCTGTCCCTACTCTAGCTGCACACTATGCAAAGCTAAATCATGGTCCTCCTCACTACACTCACACTATCCATAGACTGACACTAAACTAATATTCTATACTGACAATTGAAGCAAAATAGCACAGTATAGCACACTAACTAACTAATAGCACGGAACAGTGCCCTGTTCTATCACTCTCCACGCCAAAATCACATATTAATGGCTGCCATTGAAAAAATACTTTTACTGTATACTGTGGGGCGAGAATGAGTAGACATGTGCACAGAAAAAATGTTCGTGTTTTTTTGTTCCATTTCGTATCGTTCCGTAGGTTAGTTTCCGTTCGTTTTTCGTAAGACGCCCGTTTTCCTGTTCGCTCCCGTTCGTTTTTCGTACAACGCGATTTTTTCGTATTCCGATCGTTTCGTATTTTGGTTACCGTTTTATTTTCGTACATGCGGGATGGTTCGTTATTCTGTTTAATTCATGTTCGTTACTTGTTAGACAATAATTTTTGTGAATTTTCGTCGTTTTGTACTTTCGTAAATATATCGCAGTATTCGTGGCACTTTCAACACGCGGCTCATCCATATTAACGATTGTTAAGCCCCATACACTTGGTCTGACTTTTTTAGCAACAAACATAAACGTTAGTTCGTTTTTAAACTCCATCAGAAAACCATTTTTGGGTTCCAGGTTCAAAAGTCTGGCCAACTGATCTCCCTTCAGACGAAAATCCACAGAAAAGTTTATTTGGCTTTACTTTACTACTGTACTCAGCACAAAAGAGAAGCTGCTTCACTAACTAACTACACTCACTGGGGATTCAAAAAAACGAAAATTACATCTATAACAAAAGATTTGTATTCTGTATTTTGAAACCAAATTACGAACAGAAAAAAGGAATTCAGAATACAGAATACAAATCTTTTGTTAAAGATGTCATATGAACATACGAACAGAAAAAGGATTCAAACAAAATACAGAATGAAAATCTTTTGTTAGATGTCATATGAACATACAAACAGAAAAAGGATTCAAACAAAATACAGAATGACAATCTTTTGTTAGATGTCATATGAACATACAACTGAAAATCAAAATACGAACAAGAACAAGGATTCAAACAAAATACAGAATGCAAGTCTTTTGTTATAGATGTCATTTTCGTTCTTTTGCTGTTTTCGTTTTGTCGTATTTTCGTCGGATCGTTCGTTCGTATTTGCGGTTGTTCGTTATGCGGCTCATTCGTAATCCCGTTGTTTTCGTATTTTAGTGCTTTAATTTTTTCGTATGTACACATTATTCTGCGGGTACGAAAATTAACATTTTCGTACGAAAATAACATTTGTACGAACGGGAATGCACATATCTAGGAATGAGCCATTATTGGATAAAGTCATGATGACAGTGTCCAATAATGACTCTGACAGTGCTCTGCGCCCTGATTGGCTGAAGCAATCAGGGCTTGCAATGCACTGTTCAGCGCCGCAATGCATTATGGTTGGTTCGGGGGCGAACAAACGATCGAACAACCCGTTTGTTCAGCTTTTTGACAAACGCCCGAGGAGTGAATCTTCGGCCCGAACTTATGCTTGGGCCGAACTGTTCACCCATCTCTATTGGCTACTAACTATTGCTTGATTTAAGTGTGCTGTTTTCATTTTTGTCCTTGGTTTGTATTACTTTGCTTCCACTCCCAGGAGGTTTATACAACAGCATCTTATACTTGTAGGTCCACCTGGCTCCTTAGCTCTTTACCCTTAGCACCCCTAGTAGATGGACTGCTCTGCAAGCTATTAGGGGTAGCAGTAACATCTAAGGCCGTCACCTCTGAGTTTGTCACCTCTGCCCAGCTTGGCAAATTTGGGTTCCCAAACACAGGACTGGCCTTTTTCTGTGAGCCCCTAAAACTCCCCCTCACTACATTAACCCATCTGCCTCAGTGAGCAGAAGTTTCATTTCAAGGTTGTTCGCTTCACTCATTGTTGCAATTTGCTCCTCCGGAGCTTGTGATGTGAGCTTACAGAAGGACAACTTGCTCACATCTGTTGCAGGGGTATTCATCCTGGAGCTTTTGCTCAATTATTTTATACATATGGCACACTGTGTACTGAGTAAAACCATGAACCTTGCTAGCACTCATTATCACAGTTATAGTATTAATATTACTTACAGGAAATTTAAGATGTTACTTGTTACTAATTACAGTTAGAAGAAAAGAGGTTTAACCTTAAACTACATAGAGGGTTCATACTGTAAGAGCGACAAGGATGTGGAATTCCCTTCCACAGGCGGTGGCCTCAGTGGGGAGCATCAGTAGTTTAAAAAAACTATTAGATAAGCACCTGAACATACAGGGATATACAATGTAATACTGACATATAATCACACACATGGGTTGGACTTGTGTGTCTTTTTTTCAATCTTACCTACTATAATCTACAGGTTAGAAGAATATATAAAATTTTTGTTTAATACCACTTTAACCAAATATAGTACTGTGCAAAAGTTTTAGGCAGGTGTTCAGAAATGCTGCAAAGTAAGAATCCTTTCAAAAAATATATACTGTATATTTTAATTGTTTATTTTTTATCAATCTACAAAATGCAAAGTGAGAGAACAGAAGAAAAATGTAAATCAAAACAATATTTGCTGTGACTTGTGGCTTTAAACAAGCATAAATTCTTCTAGGTACACTTATCTATCATGTCATACCATCAGGGAGCTGTGGGATTGGTCCCAGATTTATTCTGCAGCATGACAATGACCCCAAACATCCAGCCAATGCCAATAAGAACTATCTTCAGCAGTGGCGGCCTGTTCATTAAGGGCGCCCGTGCACTGCCCCCTCACTTCACCCCCTATATGCAATGAACAGATTCATGCATAGCATAAATCTATGCATGGCAGCCACAGCCACCCCCTATTCATGCGTCGGGCCCCTTTCAGGGCACCAGGTGCATGAATTACAGCGGCTGTTTTTTCAAAATTGGGCGGGCTCAGGTCACAGAGGATATGCTCCAATCCCATCCAGGTGTGTTAAAACAGCGAATGAATATTGATCCTCAATCCGGCCAATCAGAAGCGGGTGTAAGACCCGTTTTCCGATTGGCTAAAAGAGAAAAATCCAGATTGGCTGCAGAGGAGAGGGGAAACAGAAACTGCAGTGATGACCCAGAGAATGGGAGGCCGCAGGAGAACAGCAGAGGAACGGGAGGCCTCCGAGCAAGGGAAGCCGCCGCCAAGCAGGGAAAGCCGCCGCCGATAGGGTAAGTGCTACCGACCGACCAACCCAGGAGGAGGGGTAGCATACTGTTTGCGCCCCCCCCCCCCCAAAATCCACCAGCCGCCACTGATCTTCAGTGTAAAGAACAAGTCCTGGAAAGGATGATTTGGCCTCTCAGAGCCCTGATTTCAACATCATTGAGTTTGTCTGGAATTATATGAAGAGACAACCTACATCCACAGATGATCTGTGGATAGGTCTCCAAGATGTTTGGAACAACCTACCTGCTGAGTTCCTTAAAAAACTGTGTGCAAATGTACCTAGAAGAATTGATGCTGTTTTAAAAGGAAAGGGTGGTCACACCAAATATTGACTTGAATTGGATTTCTCTTCTGTTCATATAATTCCTATTTTGTTAAAGGGTCACTAAAGGATTTTTTTTTTTTTAGCTAAATAGCTTCCTTTACCTTACTGCAGTCCTGGTTTCATGTCCTCATTGTTCATTTTTGCTTTGATGTTGCTGTAATTCCTCTCTGTTCTGGACACTTCCTGGTTGTCTGTTTCCTGATCACCACAGTACTGGGAGATTTCTCACTGTGGTGACTAAACAAGGAGGTGTGATTACTGTTTGTAAAACGAAACTGGATTGGTGCTGAGGGGTTTTAGACAAAGCATCGCTGCTCTCTATTGGCTCTTTGTCTCTGTACATCAGAGAACCAGGAAACAACAGCAAAAGCGAAACTAAACTGTAGGCACATTATATGATTGGTTTTTATCTATTTTTAATCATATTTAAAAGGAATCAGTTAACTATTATGTCTCTATACCCTGTAAACAGTCATTTCAGCAAAAAATTTTTTTTCCTTTAGTGACCCTTTAATTGATAAAAATAAACTATTAACATTTCTATTTTTGAAAGCATTCTTAATTTACAACACGTTTTCACACCTGCCTAAAACTTTTGCACAGTAGTGTATATGATAGTATAAGTCTTGTATGTTAAAGTGGATGTCACAATGTAGAGAATAAGATTTCCTATCATCTGTGCCCAGTCTTGCCACACATAGTGGGCCAGATTCACATACAATGGCGCATCTTTCTGCCGGCGTAGCGCATCTCAGATACACTACGCCGCTGTAACTCAGAGAGGCAAGTACAGTATTCACAAAGCACTTGTGCCAAACTTTGCACCGGCCTAACTTAATTTCCTTGGCGTAAGTGGAAGTGGGTGTGACCTTATGCAAATGATGTTCTGAACGTGGAGCAGTGATTTACGCCCGGCGTATCATGAACGGAGCATGCTCAGTACGTTCGTTCCCTTCTGAGCATGCTCACAACTATGCCGGCCCAACTTACAGAGATACGCCGGCCCAACTTACACCCAGCCGATGCAAAAGTACATCCAGTTTTATTCCACCACCAGGGAAGGTACTTTGCTGTGAGATGGCTGCTCCCGTTCCCCACAGGCAGAGGAGGAAAAAAAACTTTAACACCCAGGAGATGTCAGCCCTCATAACAGCAATGGAGACTTATGACCAGGGCTGCCATCAGGGGGGTACAGGCAGTACACCTGTAAGGGGCCCGGATGGGAACCCCCTTTTTTTTTTTATAAAAAATATATATTTTTTTAATATATTTTTATTTATATTTTTTTGATGGACAAGAAGGCCTGGCTTGCAGTCTCTGCTCTAATTCATTTCAAAGGTGTTCTATCGAGTTGAGGTCAGTCAAGTTCCTCCACCCCAAACTTGCTCATCCATGTCATTATGGACCTTGCTTTGTGCACTGGTGAGCAGTCATGTTGGAACAGGAAGGGGCCGTCCCCAAACTGTTCCCACAAAGTTGGGAGCATGAAATTGTCCAAAATGTCTTGGTATGCTGACGCCTTAAGAGTTCCCTTCAATGGAACTAAGGGACCAAGTCCAACCTCTGAAAACAACCCCCCACCATAACCCCCCTTTCATCAAATGATTTGGACCAGTCCACAAAGCAAGGACCATAAAGACATAAATGAGTGAGTTTGGGGTGGAGGAACTGGACTGGCCTGCACAGAGTCTGGTTCTGTGGGTACGGTGCATAGGTACGACGGTGCACATTTAGACTTACGCCGCGCATCTCGAGATACGTCGGCGTAAGTGCTACATGAATCTGGCCCAGTTAATCCAGCTCTGAGCAATCCTCTTTTATTGTTTAGTGAAAATGAACAGACTTCCAGATAAAAAGTCCTTTCTGTCCCCTTGCTTCGAGTGACAGGGTTTTTACATATCTCGTGCACTAGCTTGGACACATGCACATTCCTGGATGTTTATCATAATATGGGGGGTGATCCACAGTTCATTGTGAGAGGTAATTTATGTCACTCGAAGCAAGGGGACGGAAAGGACTTTTTATTTAGACAAGTTTTTATCTGGAAGTCAAATTGTTGAGGTTTACATCCACTTTAACATTCAAAGCCACTGAATGGCCCTTGCCTCAAAATCTCTGCAAGCACAGCTATGACAATAAGATTGTACTGACTAAAAAACCAACGGACATAGCTAGACATATCTATAGTTCCAACAGCAACAAGTTACTTTCCTGGGTTTCATGATGAGGCATAAATATTTTTACATCATTTTAAGCACTATAAAATCTACTATGCCTATTTATCATCTAGAACCAACTGTATTAATTATTTGCCTTCATTTTTGTTAAAGTGTTCTCTTTCTTCGTCTTCCTTAGATACATGAATACTGGCTTGCTGACATGTATCTGAATAACCGCCTACCCCTGCCGGTTCATTCCAGCCCAGCCGTAATATTTGCGCGACACAATTTTCAGGATTCCAATGATCACCTGAGGTAAAAATAGGATAACAATATTGTACAATTTAGTTTTCTCATGTAATGCATCATTTGTGACTGTTTTGTGGTTACACCAGCTAATGCTAAAAGTATTTTAGAAAAAAGAACCAGAATGCAAATTCTTCTTCATATACAAAGAAGGTGAAGCACCCTGTGTAGCTGAATATTTTGCATAGAGAGAAACAATAGCTGACTGTTTGAACTACTTGTTCAAGACACTCAAACAACTACTGTATGTTATTGTTTTGATTTTCTTTGCAGAATGCATTTTTTTATGCAGAAATATAATATTTCTGCAAACTGGAAATTTTTATACAGAAACATAATGGGCCAGATTAGAGAGATCGGCGTATCTCTGTGCGGGCGTGTGCCATTTTCATATGCGCTATGCCGACGTAACATAGAGAGGCAAGTACAGTATTCACAAAGCACTTGCTCCCTAAGTTACGGCGGCGTAGCGTAAATGGGCCGGCGTAAGCCCGCGTAATTCAAAGTAGGCTGGTAGTGGGAGTGTTGTATTGAAATTAATCGTGACCCCATGTAAATGAAGCGCCGAACGAACTGCGCATGCGTGCGCATGTTTAGAATCACGTCAAATTTACTCCCTAAGATATGCCGGGTCCATTCATGCAACGTGAACATAACCTACGCCCAGCCCCATTCACGTACGACTTACGTAAATGACGTAAAATATGACGGCTGTTCCGACGTTTCCATTACATTTGCATTACTTGCGCCTCATATAGCAGGGGTAACTTTACGCCAGACTTAAGCCTTACGTAAACGACGTAGCTAAATGCGACGGGCGCAAGTACGTTAGTGAATCGGCGTATCTAGGTCATTTGCATATTTGACGCGTAAATCTACGGAAGCGCCCCTTGCGGCCAGTGTAAATATGCACCCAAGATATGACGGCGTAGGAGACTTACATCGGGCGTATCTTGGCAAAATTCAGGCGTATCTGGTTTCCAGAATACACGTATAGATACGACAGCGCACATTTGGACTTACGACGGACGGCGTATCTGGAGATACGCCATCGTAAGTCCTTTTTGAATCCGGCCCAATATTTCTGCAAACTGGAAATTTACAAGTCCCAATACAGCAATAATATAATTTCATTTTTTTGCAAAAGCTGTATCTTTTATCATTAAAAAAGAACCCCTGAGCTCCAGTACATGTACCTTGCCCAGGCTTAGATGATTCCATAAGCCTGCAGCAGAAAATATTTCCTGTGTTCCCTTCCAAGATATTAGATTGTACATTGCACCTTTCCAACTAGTCACTAGGTATGAGGCAGCAGAAAGCGCTAATATTTATCACACACTAGCTGAATACCCGGCGTTGCCCGGTCTTCCTATCTTAACCTTTTGGGGAGGAAAATCATAGTAATATAAATATACCCATCTTTTATATAAGGGTGTAGGTAAGGGTTAATTTAACTGTCATATATTTTTATTTGGCATATAAGTAATATGTGTACCAGGTATTATTGAAATATCTCCAGGCGTACAGAAGTTATGTGGGAACATACATTTCCCATTGATTTGCATGGGACTTTAAACAAAAACCCCGACCCTCACAAATGGGGGTAGTTAACCACTTAAGGACCGCCTCATGTACATATACGTCAGCAGAATGGCACAGGCAGGCACATCCACGTATATATAGGTGCCGTGATTGACGTGGGTCGGGGGTCCGATCGGGACCCCCCCTGGTACATGCGGCGGTCCCCGTGGCTTCAGGAGCGATCCAGGACGACGGCGCGGCTATTCGTTTATAGCCGCTCCGTCGCGATCGCTCCCCGGAGCTGAAGAACGGGGAGAGCCGTGTGTAAACACGGCTTCCCCGTGCTTCACTGTGTCGGCGCATCGATCGCGTCATCTCATTTATAGGGAAGACACGATCGATGACGTCATTCCTACAGCCACACCCCCCTACACTAGTAAACACATACACAGTGATCCCTAAATGTTACAGCGTCCCCTGTGTTTAACTCCCAAACTGCAACTGTCATTTTCACAATAAAGAATGCAATTTAAATGCATTTTTTGCTGTGAAAATGACAATTGTCCCAAAAATGTGTCAAAATTGTCCGAAGTGTCCGCCATAATGTCGCAGTCACGAAAAAAATCGCTGATCGCCGCCATTAGTAGTAAAAAAAAAAAAACTATCCCCTATTTTGTAAACACTATAAATTTTGCGCAAACCAACCGATAAACGATTATTGCGATTTCTTTTACCAAAAATAGGTAGAAGAATACGTATCGGCCTAAACTGAGGAAAAAAAAATGTTATATATGTTTTTGGGGGATATTTATTATAGCAAAAAGTAAAAAATATTGCATTTTTTTCAAAATTGTCGCTCTATTTTTGTTTATAGCGCAAAAAATAAAAACCGCAGAGGTGATCAAATACCACCAAAAGAAAGCTTTATTTGTGGGGAAAAAAAGACGCCAATTTTGTTTGGGAGCCACGTCGCACGACCGCGCAATTGTCTGTTAAAGCGACGCAGTCCCAAACTGTAAAAACCCCTTGGGTCTTTAGGCAGCATTTTGGTCCGGGGCTTAAGTGGTTAAGGGATAAATTAACTATCCTATAGTTTAAGTGGACATATAAGTAACATGTGACCAAGTGTTATCAAAATATCTACAGCCGTTTGGAAGTTATGAAGTAACATGTATTTCCCATAGAGTTGAATGGGACTTTAAAGAAAAACCCCGACCATGGCAAATGGGGGTGGGTAAGGGTTAAACCACCTATCCTATGTTTGTTGCTGACATATAAGTAACATGTGTGCCAAGTTTCATGTTAATATCTTTAGCCGTTTGGACGTGATGCTGGAACATACATACATACACACGTTGAGTTTTATATATATAGATTTATTATGGACATGCCAACAACTGCACAGCCATCAGGATTTAAAGGGGTTGTAAAGGTACAATTTTTTTTTTTTCCTAAATAGCTTCCTTTACCTTAGTGCAGTCCTCCTTCACTTACCTCATTCTTCCATTTTGCTTTTAAATGTCCTTATTTCTCCTGAGAAATCCTCACTTCCTGTTTTTCTGCCTGTAACTCCACACAGTAATGCGAGGCTTTCTCCCTGGTGTGGAGTGTCGTTGCTGCCACAACCGAGATACAGTATCCATCTTTTCCTTGAGCGGTCCTGTAAACGATAACGGTGGTCTCCATGGCAGATTCGCTGGGAGATCACCGTTATCGGCGGAGGGAGAGGGCCCCTCCCACCGCTCTCCTGCACCCTCCGCCGCTTACCGGAGCCATCGGCAGCAGCGGAGTTGATCGGGTGCTGTCTCCTGCTTGCTGTGGGTGTGAGTGAGGGCAAGATGGCCCCCACCCGTCCCCATAGCATAGCAGGTCGGAAGTGACGTCAAAACGAGCGGGCGCAATTTTGAAGCGTGACATGTTGGGTATCATTTTACTCGGCGTAACATTATCTTTCACAATATATAAAAAAATTGGGCTAACTTTTCTGTTGTCTTACTTTTTAATTCAAAAAAGTTAATTTTTTCCGGAAAAAAGTGCGCTTGTAAGACCGCTGCGCAAATACGGTGTGACAAAAAATATTGCAATGACCGCCATTTTATTCTCTAGGGTGTTAGAAAACAATATATATAATGTTTGGGGGTTTTAAGTAATTTTCTAGCAAAAAAAACTGTTTTAGTCTTGTAAACGCCAAATCTGAAAAACAGCCAAGGTCCTTAAGTGGTTAAAAGCAAAGTGAAAGGATGAGGCAAGTGAAGGAGGACTGCACTAAGGTAAAGGAAGCTATTTAGGGAAAAAAATTGTACCTTTACAACCCCTTTAAACGATTATATAAAATCTGAGCCAGCATTGCAGTGCAGGAGGTCGATCATGACACAAGATGATGTCTGAACAAAAAGATCTGTGCTTCTGGGGAAAAAAGCAGATAAAGGCATTCTTTTTTAAAGTACTATGATCCTTTTGAGATTTAATAAATACCCGGAAGTGTTAAATTTTTGCATTACTTCATCTGAATTTACTTAACATGAAAACAAATATCTAATGTTAGAACCACTTTAATCTTTAAAATCTATTTAGGCCTGAAGATTACATAAACCCCACAAACATGATATATTTTCAGAAAGCAGAGAGCCTAGAGAATAAAATATTGGTGGTTCCAATTTCCAAATATTAGCACAGTTAATGGAAAATGACAGTGAAAAAATACGCAAAAGTAAATTTTACAACACAGAAAACATATATATATTTTTTTTTAAATATGTTTTTTTATTAACGCCCAATACGGACCAAGTAAGTGCAATACAGTCATACAATGAGGCATCATAGAAAAAGGAGAACAATGACTTGTGCATACAATTGGCATTAAAGCTGTGTTACAAATAGAAAACGTTCTCTGAGTTAGTACCAAGTAGCAAAAGCCATATCTATACACTTGTCAGCCGGAAGGATTAGGTAGAGAAAGGGGCCTGGAATGCTTTCTGCCCTTTTCCATAAAAGCTTAACAATGGGTATGTAGTAGAGAAAAATGAAACGAGAGGAAGAAAGGGGGGAGAGGAGGAGTAAAAGGGGGGGGGAGAAGAAGGTAGAGACAAGAGAAGTGTACAAGAACAAAACGGCCTAGGTAGGACCCTGGTTGACCCAGGGTAGCTGTAGAGTACGAACTTGCTTTACCCAATTACTTTGGTAAAATAAAATAAAAAACGTGAGGTTTTGGCGAATACATAGATACCCAACATGCCAAGCCTTAAAATTGTGTGCGCCCGTGAAATGCAACAAATTTCAATACCCTATTTTTTTTAAACTTGCTTTTTACAATGCTTTAAAAGCCCCATGCAAGTCATTTGTTTAGAGTTAATTGTGACAAATGGTCCTAAAATGATTGCTCTTACTCCAGCATGCACGCTGATACATAAAGTGTAGCCAAATCAACATTTTCATGCATAGGCGCCCTGGACATGTGCATGTATGTGGGGGTAGGCTCAAATTTTTTTATGGGGGGGGGTATTAGGTGTTTAGGTGTGACTTTCATTTTTTACAATTTAAAAAAAAAAGTTTACTAAACTTTTTTTCATCACAAAGAGGATGCATTTTTGGTGACATGTTCTCTTTAATGAGAAATCAGGGGTCTAGAAGTTTTGATGTCTCACCTGTCCTTCAGTTAAACAAATGCAGGATCACACTGCATTAGTGTCTTCCCCGGACATACTGGCTGGGGACAATGACACCAAAACCCAGAAGTGATGTGTTACACATTGCTTCCAGGTCTAAAACAGGAAAGGGGGATCAGCGAATGGACATTCTCTGATCTCCCACCCCTCCACCCAACAATACTTGCTATTCTATGGATGCATGGAGCTCAGGAAATAAGGCAAGGGTGGTGGTGTATGAAAATGATCCAGTGGCTGCACAGCCACCAGATCACTTCAATCATACAGCTGACAGCCAGATTGTCAGATTCACACACACTCCCGGAAGCTGCAGCCGAGGTGAGTGTGGGTAATACTCCCTAAAGTCACTGACATATGGGGCCAGATTCACAAAGAGATACGACGGTGTATCTACAGATACACCATCGTATCTCTGACTTATGCCTCGTACACACGGCCGAGGAACTCGACGTGCCAAACACATCGAGTTCCTCGGCCAGTTCAGCACTGAAGCCGCCGAGGAGCTCGGCGGGACGAGAGCTCCCATAGAACAACGAGGAAATAGAGAACATGTTCTCTATTTCCTCGTCGAGCTCCTCGTCGGCTTCCTCGGCCGAAAGTGTACACACGACCAGTTTCCTCGGCAGAATTCAGCCAGAAACTCGGTCGGAAGCTGAATTCTGCCGAGGAAACTGGTCGTGTGTACGGGGCCTCACACTGGTCCTATCTATGCGCCTGATTCATAGAATCAGTTACGCATAGATAGGGCTTAGATCCGACAGTGTTACACTGTCGGATCTTATTTTCGATTTAAAAATGGTGCCGGGGGCGTTCCCTCTGATTTACCTTGAATAATATGTAAATCAGCGAGATACGCAAATTTACGAACGTACGCGGACCCGACGCAGTCTTCTTACGACGTTTCCGTAGCGGCTTTCAGGTCGTATACTTACCCCTGCTTTTATCAGGCGCAGCCAATGTTAAGTATAGCCGGCGTTCCCGCGTCGAATTTGAATTTTCTAACGTCGTTTGCGTACGCTGATTCACAAACACGCGCGTCGCAAGTCACGCTCACGTCGAAACCACTGACGTCCTAGTGACATCAGTGGGAGCAATGCACGCCGGGAAATTCCGCAGACTGCACATGCACATTTAAATCGGCGCGGGAACGCGCCTGATTTAAATAGTACACTCCCCCTAGCCGCGGAATTTGAATTCCGCCGGGGGATTTAGGATCCGCCGCCGCAAGTTTGGAGGTAAGTGGTTTGTGAATTAGCCACTTGCCTCTCAAACTTGCAGGAGCGGATCTTAAATCACGTAGATCGAGCGGATCTATAGATCCGCTGATCTACGTGAATCTGGCCCATGGCCTATGTCGGTGGCATTACAAGGGTTAAAGCAGAACATAGCTTGCCTAAACAACAATTTGTTACTTTGCCCTTCTCCCCTCCCTCTCACACAAATGATAAACATTTTTGTCCAATTTTTTGTGTTTTGTTGATTTTCGAGCTGCAAGGCAGCACTTCCAAGTTTCCAGCTGGGTCTTGCTGCCTCCTGGGATTGCTATGACACCGCTAACCCAGGAGGCAGTGTGTTGCCAAACCACAAATTTGCTTCAGATTTTCATGCATGCTCACAAATGCCGCAGGGCACTGCAGTGCCCATCCACCAGATGCTGGTGGCATTTGTGTGAACATGCAGCAATCAGCCACGCATGCACAGACATGCCAATGGTTTCCACGGTTCTCAAATCCTAATAAGCACGCACCTTAATTTAGAAAAACGACAGCAGGGAAAAGGGACAGGGGAGGTAATTTAAGAGAATTTAAGACAGGCACCTACAGTGTTAACCCATATAACTGTTATATAAGGATTATTTCCTAAGGAAACAGAAAAGTGTAAAGAACAGTGACAGGGTTACTAAAACCAATAGTAAATGGCCTTAACAGCAGTCAAGGTTCAGCTTAATGAATATGACCTCCATGAGACAAACCTTTTTTTGTCATGGATAGAGTGAGGAAGGATGAAAACATATTTTAGGTTTTTATTGGTTTCTGTGTTCACACAGGAGACATTTAAAAGATAACTCCACTTTTGTGAAATATAAAAGTGTTGCAAATAAAAATAAAAAGTATCCAATATACAATTGCTACACAGGCCATATTGTAAATTAAAATGTAAATGTACCCAAAAGGGGAGGTTTTCTACATCTACTACCGCAGATGCTAATTGTTGTAACGTTTAATGCAATATGGCTTCCTAGAGGTGTTTGGTACACAGTTGGTGTAAAGAATGCCCCCAAAAATGTAATTTCCTGCTAGTGTGATTGACTGATTTTCCCGAAAGTCTGCGCTAAGTCAAATTTTAGGAATTTCTCGCAATAGGGATTTTGGTTTTATTGAGATACTCTACAAGGGTTAAATTCTTCTAAAGAAATCCAGACACTGCAACTTTTCTCATTAGAACACTAATGCCGCGAACATATGCGAATGTGTCTCATAAAGCATAAGGCACTACATTAAAACATAATGTACCAGCATCTTACTACTAAACCCCATACACTCCCCCTAGTCTCCGAAAGGTATAAACCCTCTGGTAACAGATCAGATATAGCAAAGATATCACATTTTGAATCAGTCAGAGGAAATGGAACCAAGGAGACAACCTCAACCCAACATGTGTCGCCTTATTGGCTTCATCAGGTTTTTTTTTTTTAAAGGGCAGATGGGTAAGTATAGATGCTGTAAAAGAAATAGACATACATAATATACATTCATAGACATACAAATGTATTTATTGAAAATCATGGCATATAAAACGTATGCTATGATTTTCAATAAATGAATTTCAATAAAGCATCTGACAGCCTCTACTTCTCGAATTCCAGGCAAAAAACAGAGGGGAAAAAAGGCATAGAATCACATCGCCTGTTGCTTTAGCCAATCAGGTGAAAGGTAACCAGACCCGAGCACCTGATTGGCTGAGAGGCGGGTCAGTGTTAGGAAAGCGGTTTATTCGCTTCCCTAACACAACACTGAGTAAACAGCGAACGCACAGCATTGCGCCCGCTGTTTACCTTTTTGTAAGCCTACGGCTCTAATCAGTACGCCTATTAGAGCCCACGGCTCTAATCAGGCGCTTCTAAAAACACCCCTGCCACTGTAATTTAGATGCCAGACGCCCGACAAGGGGCGGACACCTGAATAGGGGGCGGCAGCGGTGACCATAGATAAAGTCATGCAATGCAAGACTCTATCTATGGTGATAGAGGGGTAACGGAAAAGAGGGGGGTGGCGCACCTGCGCCCTTTATGGACGCACCACCACTGGTCAGGCAGTCAGTTGAGATCGGCTGCAATCAGGGTCTGGAAGGTGGAGATGAAGTCTCCCTTATATTGTGCTATGCCTTGAATTTGGCTTTGAAGTCTGTAGCTGGAAAGAATGTCATACTCTGGCAAGGCACTGTTGAGTAGTATAGGGGTTACATTGTCTGTAATCCATTGTTGCTTATGTTTCTTGTGTGCTTGGTACCTTTGGAGTGTGGGTTTCTTCATGTAGTTTTGCAGATCTATGAAAAGTTTGAAAGTGTTAGGTCTGGCCACTGGGCAGAAATTGAGGCCCTTCTCTTCAGGGTGACCACATTTTCAAACTACCATTCAGGGACAACCTCCCCTCCCCAAAATCAGCTTGTGCTGTAACGAATCACAGCACAGTGATTGGATATAAGAGGCGAGATTTATGATTTCTCCAATCACAAGCAGCGGGCGGGGATTGTGCTCCTCCAGTCATTTCCGGCCAGGACAAGTACTGTCGGTGAGTGAATCAGTGATGTGGCGGCCTTTTTTGGGGGCATCAGATTGGCCCGGGGGGTGGCTGTGTCAGTTTCATTCCGGGACACTGTATTGTCCTGGAATGAATGTGCCCGGGACAAACCTGCAAAATGCGGGACTGTCCCGGGAAATCTGGGACACGTGGTCACCCTACTTCTCTTCCGCTGAAGTGAGTTTATACATTGACAGGTTAAAGAGCTTTACTGTTTCTTGTGTTTCTTATTTTTATTTCTGTCTTTGTGTCAAGTTGATTAGCGCGATGCTCCCTTGCGATGCTCCCATTGAACCTGTCATTAGGCACACACATGCTTGCACTGCATTAGCAACATTGAAGCGACACAGCTCAGAAGCAACATGTAGCTGGCAATATAGAGTGAGTGTCTTGTTTTATTGTTATACGTGTTATTTATTACTTTATGTTCATGTTTGCATAAAGGATTTGTGTGTGAGCGCTGCAGGAATTATTTATATTGTTTGATTTTTGTTGCTTTTAGAAGATTTAGGTTTTCTCCTAGCTGGCAGAGATCTTTTTAACCACTTGTTGCTCTCCTTGTTGCATTTGAGTTATATATTGATTTGCTGTCTTTATTTATTTTTGTGGTTCCTCCTCTACATCTTCTTCTCTGGTGTCTGTGTGTTAAATTTTGGATCTTAGGCCCCGTACAGACGACCGAACATGTCTGCTGAAACCGGTCTGCGGACCAGTTTCAGCAGACATGTTCGGTCGTCTGTACAGCCGAGCGGACAGGATTCCAGCGTACATTTGCCCGCCGGGCCTTTTTCGAGCGGGCAAATATTTCTAAACATGTTTAGAAACATGCCCACTGGAATCCTGTCCGTCGGACATGTTCGGTCGTCTGTACAGACCTACCGTACATGTCCGAGCGGCCGCCATCCCTCGCATGTGTCGAATGACTTCGACGCATGCGTGGAAGCATTGAACTGCCAGGGGGTGCGCACGTCGCCGCGTCATCGTCGCGGCGACGGTGCGGCCTCGTCGCCGCGTATCGAGTACGCGCGGATTTCTGTATGATGGTGTGTACAGCCATCATACAGAAATCTCCGGGCACACATGTACGCTGAAAACGGTGCGGCGGACCGTTTTCATCGTACACGTTTGCCTGTCTGTACGAGGCCTTAGAGGTGTTTAGAACTGCATGATTTTCTGTGGTTTTGCACTTTGTATTGGTGGGTGTATTGCGATTGACATGGAGCTGATCAGAAGGTCTACCAAATGAATCAAAGACATGGTTATACATTAGGAGTGGTTGGATAGAGGAGTGAACAAGCCATGAATATTGGTTGCTAATGGAATTAAGATGATTGGTAAGGACGGGTCCTTCTCATCTTCAGGTCTGGCAGGGTTGGAAATCTATTCTTCTTGCTCCAACACCCCCCCCCCCTTTTTATGCTACTATGTTAGCCCTGAAGAAGGGGGAGGGCATTTCTCCGAAAACACGGCTCAAATGTGTTTATTGTTGATTCTCAATAAACAATTGATGTCCTTGCACCAAGTGTGGCATCACTCCGGACACCGGATCTCCTCTTTTCTTATTTAAATATCCCTTCTACTGAAGGGACATCAGATACCAACCAGTTCAGGTAGTACCCCAGACTTCCAAAGGGAGTCATAGACCTCCATTTATCCACAGAACTACTCAATAAATACACTCTGTCCTCTGGAAGCAGCAGCAGGGAGGTGTACTGTAGTCCAAAGCAGGATGCAGGCAGCAGGCTGAGAACTGTAGACAGTGGCACGGCACTCGTGGAACAGGAGATTGGCAGGTGAGGACAGGCCGGGTCAAATACAGGCGGGCAGATCAGATACAGGAGCAGAATCCAGAGAATAGTCAAAATCCAGGCCGGGTCAGTTCATCAGGCGGGCAGCAATCAGGTTAAAAAGAGAAGAAGAAGCGAAGTCAGGACAAGCCGATATCAAAGACAGGCAGCAAGCAGGAGTAGTCAAGGGAGAGCCGGATCAGGTAACAAAGTCAGCAATCAGAATCACAGGTAGCAGGGGTCTCAGGAACGCTGTAGACTGGACAGCAAGGCAGTAAGGTGTCTGATCTCTTTAAATAGCCTATTTTGGCGCCAAGTAATGTCACAGCACGCCTGTGCATGCTTCCGTGCGCACCATTGCGCATGCGAAAGCACCTGTGCGCGCCATTGTGCATGCGCCAAACAGCTCTTCCACGCACAGGCATTCTTCTGACACTGCTGTTGCTAGGCAGACTACTAAAACACCTTTGTTGACAGAATGGTACTCCACTGTCCAGGTTCCCCTTCCCCCTTCCTATTGTTGCCTGGGCCCCACTATGTGCTTCCCTGGTTCCCCCTGCCCTCCCCCCAGTGCTGCCAGCATTCCGTTCTCTACTCTTGTCTGCGGGGGATGTTTCAGGATGTAGAGCAGGGGAGGGGCCGGTAAATATGTCATATTTACAGGCTCCTTCCTTTTCTGAATGAACACATACATAACGGAAGCATAGTAAACTGTGTTTACTATGCTTCCATTTGTAAATATTCAGGAAGCTCTGTACAGAGCTTCAGTATTTCAGTTCATTAATTTTCTGTAGCTAAGGCTGCAGAGATGGAGATTGCAGAGTCCTCAATCTCCTTTCTCTGTCTTTAAAGTGAGACATCCGGGGTCTGTTTAGAGACCGGATAATTCACCAAAGCCAAATGAAATTGTAAAAAATAATAAAAATGAAAAAAACTACTGACACTGTCCACTTCTGCACTCACTGATCGCATTTACTGCTCTACTGACACCATCCACTGCTTTACTGACATCAGCCTCTACCCTACTGACTCATTCACTGCTCTACTGACACTATCCTCTGCCCTGCTGACATAACCACTGACCTACTGACATCATCAACACACCTTATACTGTCCTGCTACTGACACCATCCACTGCTCTACTGACACCAACCTCTGACCTACTGACTAATCCACTGCTCTACTGACAATATCCTCTGCCCTGCTGACACCAACCACTGCCCTACTGACACTGTCCACACACCGGTCACTGACTTACTGACACTGCTCATGCTCTACTGACTGACACTATCCATTTTTCTTGTTGGCAAGGTTTTTATTTTTACAGTGCCATTTGTTTTATGTTTTTTAAAAATGTTCTTTACAATTTAGTGAAGTTTTGCTAGTTCAATTCTTAAAAAAAGGATGCCTTGGCGGTGATCTTTGATCTCTTTTATATTGTTCAGATAAGGATGTAGTTTTCCACATCACAAAGGTTGTCTATCCCTGTTTTACACTGTGTCACTAGAGAAAATCATCCTGTGTAGGTAATTCAGTAAACTGAGGGGCCGGCAGGGGCCCACAAAGGCTTGTCCTGGGACCTCTGAGTTTCCAGTTTCACCTACACAGGGTGACCAGGCAAGCCTTTCCCAGTGGTGCACTCTCTGCTCAGCCCCCCTGTCCAGCCCAGTACAGCCCCTCCCTCCCTGCCCTGCTCAACTGTGCATGTGCCAACAAGATTTGGGCAGAAAGGCCACACTCTGAGCTCCCGGGTGAAAACGGTAGGCTTCTATGCTAATCTAAAAGTCAGATAGCCCACCCACCCTGGGCAAGGCCTAGGCCAGGCCCTTAGCTTCCTCTTTTACATACAATCCCCTGGGGGGTATCTTGGCATTTGGTGGAAGCGGTGGGTGGTAGTGGGGAAACCCCAGGTCAACTTTTACATCGGGACCCACAAGCTTCATGCTACACCTCTTAGCAACAAGAAGAACAAATTCACATGTATGAATTAATCACCAGTATTTCAAGACCAAACTCACATACACTATATTGACAAAAGAATAGGGGCATTGCTTTGTGCACTGGCTCAAATCATTTGGTGGAGGGGGGATTATGGTGTGGGATTGTTTTTCAGTAGTTGGGCTTGGCTCCTTGGTTCTCGTGAAGGGAACTCTTAAGGTGTCGGCATATCAAGACATTTTGGATACTTTCATGCTCCCAACTTTGTGGGAACAGTTTGGGGATGGTGTCGTAACAATTTCCCAATTTTCCTTGGGATTAGTAAAGCATTCTCTATTATGTATATAGTATTTGTCTGATAGTGGCACCTGATTTGGTTTTCACATGATTATTGTAATGGTGCGTAGTAGCTTTAATCTATCTTCTTCATAGCAAAGTAAAAGACCAGAATTTCCCTGTGCAATAATTGCCTCCTGTAATGTCAGAAGTTGTCCAGGTGTTTTTCAAAATCAAAAGCATAATTTGCTTTAAATGTGCCACTAATGCCCTTACCTTGCATACAGCCAGATCATCATCTGATCCTGCCATAAGGGTATATGAATAAAGGCATTACATGTGCATGGTTAACTTTAAAGGTATGTAATGAGAAAATGTTTAATATTAGCCAGATCCTACTGCAAATGATCTGCATCGTTGATGTACAGTGGGGATCGAAAGTTTGGGCACCCCAGGTAAAAATTTGTATTAATGTGCATAACGAAGCCAAGGAAAGATGGAAAAATCTCCAAAAGGCATCAAATTACAGATTAGACATTCTTATAATATGTCAAAAAAAGTTTGATTTTTTTTCTATAAATTTACACTTTCAAAATTACAGAAAACAAAAAAATGGCGTTTGAAAAAGTTTGGGCACCCTGCAAAGTTAATATCTTGTACTGCACCCTTTGGCAAGTATCACAGCTTGTAAATGCTTTTTGTAGCCAGCCTAGAGTCCTTCAATTCTTGTTTGAGGTATCATTGCCCATTCTTCCTTACAAAAATCTTCCAGTTCTTAGAGTTTTCTGGGCTGTCTGTCACGCACTGCTCTTTTAAGGTCTATCCATAGTTTTTCAATTATGTTGAGGTCAGGAGATTGTAAAGGCCATGGCAAAACCTTCAGTTTACGCCTCTTGATGTAATCCCCCGTGGATTTTGAGGTGTGTTTAGGATCATTATTTATTTGTAGAAGCCATCCTCTCTTTAACTTCAGCTTTTTCCACAGATGGCATCGAGTTACCATCCAAAATTTGCTGAAATTGTATTGAATGCATTTTTCCTTCTACTCGTGAAATGTTCCCTGTGCCACTGGCTGCAATACAACCCCAAAGCATGGTTGATCCACCCCCATGCCTAACAGTTGGACAGAGGTTCTTTTCATTAAATTCTGTGCCCTTTCTTCTCCAAACGTACCTTTGCTCATTCCGGCCAAAAAGTTCTATTTTAACCTCATTGGTCCACAGAACTTGTCTTTGAGATTGACATCACCTGGTTTTCCCAGACGATGATTGAAAACAATCCATGACACTGGCAGCTCTCAGCTTTGTAAAGGGGGCAGTGCATGCTATAAATTCTGCATTCTTGGTGTGCCCCTGATGATGTCATTACGACAAAACGATCGTCGGGCAGACACACTCGCATTGCGCATGCGCCAACGGCCTTAGGCGGTCTGATATTCATACGGAGCTTTTTATCCTTGCAAGGACTTTTGTATCACTCTCAAAGAATGAGGGTATTTTAAGCTGTTTCATTTTTATGTTTTTTAAATAAACCCTCTCGTTTTTTATGCCTACACTATGGGATTGTCCCTTTCTCTTTCCCCACATGGTGTTTGATAAACACACGCTCACATACATCTATGCAAGGTCCATTTGGAAGCAGTGGTTAACCCTATGAGGAGCTGTGAATTCTACCATCTAATCTGTGGAGAGATCCGGATTCGTTCCTGACACCCCAAAGGATCAGAATTTCCTGCTATGCCTGTTTAGACTGTTCGTGAAAGGGATTAGTCACAGGCTTTCTGGTAAGCCTTTATTTCTACTGGTGTTGGGCCACTGATGTCTGAAATCTCCCTCCTTTCTCACCTGTTGGACTTGGACTTTCATTGTTTGCATCTTTTCACCACCTGCATTGGAAGGGGCTAGTAACTCCCAGCTTTTTTCTGTGAACTTCCAGCTTTTTTCTGTGGACTCTTTTTGTTTTGCACCTCATATGCTGAATTGGTCACTTTATTTTACACTGTTTATTTATCTGTTGATATTTATAAGTAATTTATGCTCAGTGCCATAATGATTGGCACAGTGTTATAACAACCTATGCATTTATAGCTTTTGTGTATTCACATATTGAATTAAGTTTCAAAAGATTGTTACCACTTATAGATTAACATTGTTTACACCTGTTGCTTTACATACTTATGTGGTATATGCTGTCCAGCGCTACACTGTTTTTGCACATTTTTCTTTACACTTTATATCTAAGTTGTAGTGTTTAGCAGCAGGACGTCCTTCTCAGGACCCTATCTTAATTGTTTTATTAATATACATTCCTTACTAAGCGCAAATTATTCCCATTCCCCTTTCCCTTTCTTTTACACATATAAATTCTGCAGGGTACCCAAACTTTTGCAGGCGCCATGTTTTCTGAAATTTTGAAAGTGTAAATGATGGAAATAAAATCTAACTTTTTTTGACATATTATAAGAATGTCTAATCTGTAATTTGATGCCTTTTGGAGATTTTTCCATCTTTCCGTGGCTTTGTTATACTGTACACATTAATACACATTTTTACCTGGGGTGCCCAAACTTTCGATCCCCACTGTAAAAACACAGCAAATAATATTTTAACACCAGATTATTTAGGAACCAAGCTGCTGTTAGGGAGAATAATATGATTTCTACACACAAAGACGTATACATCACTGATGCATAACAATAAATAGTATTTAAAATGAATTTTATTACTGACACCATCCATCCCTTTAAGTAAACAGAGAATGATTGAATTAATACCAGCTTAACTACGGAGTCACAACCATCTAAGGGGTACAATTACAATAATAATTCTACAGACCACATTCAGTCAGCCAGGGATGAGCAGGAAATGCAGACACAATTGTAATAGACATCCAGCTGCCTGGCGCTACTGACAGATATAATATATTTTCTTCTAGTTGTTCAAGGGAAACAATTACTAACAAGCTATCATTATAGAATGAAAAGCAGATCCAGCTATGGTTTTTTTTTAAATCTGTCTGTCTGTTACTTATGAGGTTAGGCTAGTCTAAAATAGAAACAACTGTACTCTGATGTTGCTAAGACACATATGCAAATAACTTTTGGAGAGAAATAGTTGCCCAAGCCCAACCTGAGCAATACTCAGGTGTTACTATCGGATTTTAGGAGTGTACTTGTGCGGGAATTGCTTAGGAGTAGGAAAGAGGTTTGGATTCAAAAACCAAAACTTTAATGCGAAGATGGGTTGTACAGTTGTATAGTATATGGGGTTGAATCTCCTGCCCATATTCAGGACTAATGGGCAAACAACTGCAAAAAATGTAAATAAATCATGGGAAGCTTGGCACTGCCATAGATGATGTGTACTATGACAAGTTGGGTATTTTGTAGCTCATTGTTTCCAAGCATGCATGTTTTTTTCCCCATCGGAATTCCGTACAGACTAATGGATTTTCCAATAGGATTTTTTTCCATCTGAAAAATTAAGAACCTGGGGCTAGATTCAGATAGGTGAGAGGATCTTTAGATCCGCGTAACCTATTTCATTTACGTTACGCCGCCTCAAGTTTTTCAGGAAAGTGCTTTATTCACAAAGCACTTGCCTGTAAAGTTGCGGCGGCGTATAGTAAATCCCCCGGCAGAATTCAAATTCGGCGGGTAAGGGGCGTGTATCATTTAAATGAAGCGCGCCCCCTGCGCCGACCGAACTGCCCCGTCCCAAAAAAATCCCAGAGTGCATTGCTCTAAATGACGTCGCAAGGATGTCATTGGTTTCGATGGGAACGTAAATTACATCCATCTGTATTCGCGAACGACTTACGCAAACGATGTAAAATTTCAAAACTTGGCGCGGGAACGACGGCCATACTTAACATTAGCTATGCATCATATAGCAGGGGTAACTATACGCCGGAAAAAGCCGAACGCAAACGACGTAAAAAAAAGCGCCGGGCGGTCGTTCGTTTCTGAATCGGTGTAACTCCTCATTTGCATATTCCTTGCGTAATAATACGGAAGCGCCACCTAGCGGCCACCCTAGAATTGCAGCCTAAGATCCGACGGTGTAAGTCACTTACACCTGTCGGATCTTAGGGATATTCTATGAATCAGGCGCATAGATACGACGGCCAGACTCAGAGATACGCCGTCGTATCTTCTTTCTGAATCCGGGCCCTGCTCTCTATCTAAGTCCGTCGGAAATTCCAGAAAAAGCAGAAAAAGTCCACTGGGGCATACACACCGTTGGAATATCCAATGAAAAGCTCCCATCGGACTTTTTCCATCGGAAATTCCGACTGTGTGTACGCGGCATTAGGTGACCAATTTGTCTGCCGCAATATCACAGTCCCACTCTAAGCCGCTGATCGCTGCTATTACTAGTAAAATGAATAAATAAATACAATTTACCATAGTTTGTAGCCCCTACATACTTTGTGCAAACCAATCAATATGCACGTATTGGGATTTTTTAACCAAACATATGTAGCAGAATACATACTGTATTGGCCTAAATAGATGAAGATTTTTTATTTATTTTTTACATTAAAAAATAAATAAATATTGAGAATGTTGTATAGCAGAAAGTAAAAAATATTGTTTAGGCATGCAAGCAGGAGGGTGTACTTACAGTAGCTGAGAAGCCCCTCATCCCCTCCTGAAGACTCCCGGGATGTATGACACTAGTGGAAACCAGTAAGTAACTGAAGAAATGTTAAGAAAAAAAGTTACGCCAAGTAAATACGATTTCATTTCCTATCTTTTTACTAATGCTAGCAGCATTAGTTTTAAAAATAGTCAATCTTGATTGAGAGAGTAAAGTTCCGATTTAATGCACATCTTCTGATGGCTGACCGAAATGAAGACTGTAACATCATTCGCCTTGCCTTTTTACCTCAACCAATCAGAGGAAGCCTTTTATTCAATGATAAAAGATCAGAGCTTCTCCTGAGTAGTGGTGATGCAGCAAGACCAGCAGCAGAGGGTTAGTGTCTCCTAGTGCTGCTTACTGTAAGTAGCTATTGCTACTACAGTTTACCACAGCAACCAGAATATTCTGTAATGTAAAAAATTTATTTTGGCTAGCTTGGTCCAAACAAACTATTTAACCACTTCAGCCCCGGACCATCATGCTGCTCAATAAACCGGGCCCCTTTTTGCGATTCGGCACTGCGTCGCTTTAACTGACAATTGCGCGGTCGTGCGACGTGGCTCCCAAACAAAATAGGCGTCCTTTTTTTCCCACACATAGAGCTTTCTTTTGGTGGTATTTGATCACCTCTGCGGTTTTTATTTTTTGTGCTATAAACAAAAATAGAGCGACAATTTTGAAAAAAAATGAATATTTTTTACTTTTTGCTGTAATAAATTTCCCCAAAAATATATAAAAAAACGATTTTTTTCCTCAGTTTAGGCCGATACGTATTCTTCTACATATTTTTCGTTAAAAAAAAATCGCAATAAGCGTTTATTGATTGGTTTGCGCAAAAGTTATAGCGTCTATAAAATAGGGCATAGTTTTATGGCATTTTTATTAATATTTTATTAATGGTGGCGATTAGCGATTTTTATCGGTACTGCGACATTATGGCAGACACTTCGGACACTTTTGACACATTTTTGGGACCATTGGCATTTTTCTAGCGATCAGTGCTATAAAAATGCATTGATTACTATAAAAATGCCACTGGCAGGGAAGGGGTTAACACTAGGGGGCACGGAAGGGGTTAAGTATGTTCCCTGGGTGTGTTCTAACTGAAGGGGGGGTGGACTGACTAGGGGAAAAGACTGATCGCTGTTCATACATTGTATGAACAGAAGATCAGGCATTTCTCCCCTGACAGGACCGGGAGCTGTGTGTTTACACACACAGCTCCCGATCCTCACTCTGTAACGAGCGATCGCGGGTGCCCATTGGCGATCGTGCCCACCGGGCACGCGCCTGGAAGTCAGGGGCGAGCAGGGGGCGCGCGCGCACCCCTATTGGCTGCTCGGCGAGATGACATAGATGTACGCCCAGCAGAGCTGACCTGCCGCCGTATAACGGTGGCTGGTTGGCAAGCAGTTAAAGTGATGGCAAACCTGCAATTCTACTTTGAAGAACAGAGGTACAATTACATATGGCTGCTCTGCTTTAGGCACCCCTAACTTAGAAAACGCAACATATTAATATAAACATTAAAACCTCCAAAAAAAAATACCACCCTGAAACAAAAGGCCACATTTTGTAAAGGTGAGACTTACAAAAAAAAGCAGACGACTAGCCCTAAATAGGCCTGACAAAAGGATTGACCTAAAATGGGATTTTGCAGGCAATGCAATAGATACAAAAAAGATATAGAAAAATATATTTATTACAAAAAACACAGTAAAAATTATGAAAAAAGACACAAACACCACAAAAGTGGCAAGCAATTTAGAAAAAAACAATATTACATGTTAAAGTGCATGAGCATATGAACCATGATAATGATAACTGCATATAGACCTCAAGAACAGAGATGTAAGTTCCACGCATTTCGATAATGTGGATTCAAATATAATCTTCTTCAGGGACAGCAGCAACTCTAAAATTGCAGAACAGATTATCAGTGGAGTAAATTCACATTGAATAACAACATTAAAGACCATGGGCCATATTCTCAGTAGAGTTACGACGGAGTATCTCAGGAAACTCCGTTGTATCTCTCTTTTTTGGCCAGTGTATCTATGCGAGTTATTTCCTAGATCCATTTTCGCCTAGATACGCTGAAGATCCGACATGTGTAAGTCACTTACACTGTCGGATCTTAAATGTAATTCGCCGCCGGCCGCTAGGTGGCGTTTACGTTCAGGTCTCATTTGTTTATGCAAATGAGCCTGATACGCCGATTCCCGAACGAAATCGCGTCGCGTAACCGTCGCTTACGTCGTTTGCGTAAGTGTAAGGTTACCCCTGCTATATGAGGGGTAACCTTACGCCAGTCCCACGTATGCCATGTTAAGTATGGCGTCGGGTCCGCGTTGTCTTTTCCCGTCGGGTACGTCGTTTTCCTAGGTCGTTCTTGAATACGACTTTACGTCAATGATGCACACGTTGGCGTCATTGACGTTTTCCGCCGAGAACTGGAGCATGCGCATTGGGCTATTTTTAGCCCGGCGCATGCGCAGTTCGATCGAAACGGGGGCGCGCTTAATTTAAATATAAGCCGCCCCCTTTGAAATACGCGGGGATACGCCGGGCCTTTTACACTACGCCTCCGCAAACTACGGAGCAAGTGCTTGAGGAATACGGCACTTGCTCCAGTAAGTTGCAGCGGCGTAGTGTAAATAGCTTACGCGAGGCCGCCGCAGATTATTGGAGAATCTGGCCCCATGATCAAACTTTCATCTAGGTCTGCAATACAAATTTCATGTTTCAGTGCCTGTATTGGCGCCTATTAATACAATATAATATGTAGAGCAACTTACATGTCCATGCATTAACTAAAGGAGAAATCAGCCCCATCGGTCCAGGACATCCGCCAGGGTCCTCAGATCACCTCACAGCATGAAGGAGTCCAAAAACATTCATTCAATCTGGATTGCCCAATAAGTATAATCCCAAAGAATCTCTTCAAACACAACAAAGTGAAGGAGCAGAGGACAAAATATTTTAAACTGTTAAATTGATGGGTTTACTTTTGCTTTAACACTGTGAATCTGTCTTTGGCAAATGCAGGAGAACAGTGCAGCACTCAAATTCTGGATTTTACAGCAGGCTGTATTTACTGTTTCCATGCTATCTCCACCCCATCCTCTTCCACTCCAATTTAGAGTACAAGGCCTAAACCTATTCACAGCACAGACACCAAACCCCACCATTGCTTCATGACAGACCCATTTCTTTCCTGCACATATGAATGAGGCACACTACACACTGTCATACCCTTCACATTCCTCTTCTCTACACACTGCCTCATGTCAGAGCCTCCGCATTGCTTTCCTCCACATAGTGCTCACTGATCTCTTCTAAGTAGGGATGAGCTCTGGCGCATTCGCAACTCCACCTGCCCGCACCCACCAGGAAGCTGACACTCTGCAGCGCTAATCACAGGCAGTGAGACATTTCCCGATTCACGACTGCACAGATTGGGAAATGTCTCACTACCTGTGATTAGCGCTGCAGAGTGTCAGCTTCCTGGTGGGCACGGGCACAGGCATGGGCACGTGGATTTCCGAAAACACCTAAGATTCAGCCTTACTTCTAAGTAATGCCCTTACAGAGAAACCTTTTGGGTTTCAATAATGTTGACGAGTAAAACCAAATAGAAAAATACAAAAATAAAGTTTAATATCTTACAGTTGCAAGGAGAGCAAATACAACACAGCAGGCTATATGCGATATGCTTGCTCTTGGGATAGGAACATGACTTTACTGAATAAGGGGCAAACCTTTTTAGGATAACCATCTGCTAGTATTCCTCATGTCGTTTCCAGATGATTATCATGCTTTGCTTGTTTGGTCAGTTCTTTCTGTGTGAAATCCTCTTCCCAGGCCACGTGGAGTTTCTCATGCAAATATATATTACAGAGAAGGTAATAAAAGCCAGTTATATTTGGGAGAACCAGTTATATCGTAGAGAGTAGGGAAACTAGCTTTATTGCAAAGGGTTGTGGAATATACTTTTTTTTATTTCAATAAAACAAAATGATTGCTTTATATAAAACTTGGTTTCAATTTTTTCCCCTTTTTCCAATTTTTTGCCCCATGTCTGACCTTCTGTTCCCAATTTATGTACGTATTGCCTCATGTCAGGCTCTCTACATCCCTCTCCTCTAAGTAGTGCCTCATACCAGACCCTATGCACCCCTCTCCTGTACATAGTGCCTCACGCCAGACCCTCGGACCCCCTGCACTGCTTTCCTCTACATACTGCCCATACCAGATCCTGTGCATTCCTCTCCTGTGCACACCAGCGCCGGCTTGTGCTCAATATTTTGGAGGGGGGCAAACCAGAAAAATGCAGCGATTACCCCCCCCCCCCCCACTTTCCTGTGGGAGACGGGCGGGAATGCGGCAGCGATCAATCCTCCTTACTTTAGGAAGGAGGCAGATCAGGCAGACATGGATCCAGGCTGCAGCTCCTCACTCTGGGGCCATCGCTTCTCCTCCAAGCCGAACAGGAAGTGGGTCCTAAATTAAACCCGATTGGCTGGGTGTCCTAAGACAGTGCTCTGCACCCCAAACCCACCCCTTTTTAAGCCAATAAAAACCTAAGGCTCTAATCATGTGCTTAAAAAAAAAACATTGAAATGAATGCGTCCAGTGCCCCATGTGTAGATTAGGGGGCTGGACGCATGGATAGGGGACGGCGCGCATGCATCCCCTATGGATGGCCGTAACTGGCATACACTGCCCACCATCCGTTGTAATGCCCTCACTAATTCTCTCCTGCACATACTGCCCTGTCATATCATCTGTATGCTATGACGAGCTGTCTACTTTGACAACTTCCTGGCAGGATAGTTTGGATAGTTTGTATCTATACATGCCTGAGCTTATCCCTGAACCTGTAGCCCATGTTTTTCACTGTAGCACTTTTGTTAAATAGCTTGGCATGATTGGCAGAAATACTGATTCTCAGCTCTTTAGTGTAGGGTGACCAGACATCCCCAGTTTTAGGGGACAGTCCTCTGATTTAGGACACTGTCCCCGGACCAAGTCTGTCCCTGGTTTTGTCCCCAGATTGGATTTAATAGGGGGCAGGGGCAATTTCAAAGACAATCAGTGCAGAATTAAAATAAAAAAATTAGAATTACACCCCCCCGCTCCGCCGTGCCTACTAGCATAGGGGGGTTGTATTTTTCCCATTATCTGTGCCCCTTTATGATGATCATGTGCTGGTCGGAGTGGAGGGAATATTTCTTCAGTTTCGGGCGCATGTCCATTCAGCTTCGCTCGCATGTTCTTCTGCCATGGCTCAAATCCTGGCCAGCCACCTGCCTTCCCTGGTGGAGTGATCTCCCTCCGCTTCCCATCCAGTAGTAGCCGGGGGCCCGAAGAGTAAGACTTGAGAGGCTGTGAGGCGGGCGGCGATGGGCAGAGAGTCGCTGATTGTTGCCATTACTAGTAAAGAAAAAATATGTCCCCGAATTTCATTTTAAAAATCTGGTCACCTTACTAATGACTACACAGGCCAACTGACTTGACAAATATTGTTCCAGGTACATTCTCCTTAGGGAGTGACGCTTTACTTTGGATAATCAGAAAGATGGGTGCCAGTTGCTTAGGTTGAAAATTGTTGTCAATTTTACTGCAATAGCACATTGAGATATAGGAAAGATGGTGGGAGCACAGGATTCCTGTAGGTTTCTACACAAGCCTAAGGCCCCGTACACACGACCGAGGAACTCGACGTGCCAAACACATCGAGTTCCTCGTCAAATTCAGTGTGGAAGCCGCCGAGGAACTTTTCCCATTGACTAACGAGAAAATAGAGAACATGTTCTCTTTTCGGCCCGACGAGTTCCTCAACGGGTTCCTCGCTGAAAAGTGTACACACGACGGAGTTTCTCGGCAGAATCCAGCTCCGACCAAGTTTCTGGCTGAATTCTGCCGAGAAACTCGGTCGTGTGTACGGGGCCTTAGTCTTCTGCATTAGATAATACACTTCATGCTTTGAGAATACTAAGAGCCAATCTACTCCACATGCATTGCCTAATGTAGCCCCAACATATAGACAAGGCAATGTCCTATCAGTTCAACTCACACAACTGTGCTACAAAAAAAAGGCCTGTTTCATATTGGCTTTAGGTGTGTAAGAGCAATGTGAACAGAAAGCTTTGACAAAGCATTTGCAGAGCTTTCAGAAAGCTTTGTTGAAGCTTTTCAAGTACCAGTCATCTCCAGCTTGTAAATGTTGAACACAGATCCTAATGGGAGTGTTGATTGCTATTTTAAACCAGCTTCTAGTAGGCTTCAGAACTTCTTGAAGCTTGTTGAAAGCCTGCCTGAATCAGCGCATTACTACTGACTATACAGCATCACAACTTGCTGCAATGTATAAAGATAAATGACATGTCACTTGAATAAAGTTTAAAAATGAAAAACAAGTTATATAGTACAATGTTTTCTAACAAAGTGTTGCAGGGAGGAGGGGGAGACAGATCAGGAGATCTGTTTGGAATGGCGGCAAGGATGGGAAGTGTCATTATAATGGGGGATTTTAATTATCCAGACATAGACTGGACGGAAGGAACCACGCATTCATCTAAGGCTTGTCAATTCCTAAATGACTTACAGGACAAATTCATGGGTCAGATTGTAAATGCACCAACAAGAAACAATGCGTTACTAGACCTACTGATTACTAGGGATGAGCTTAGAGTCAAACTCATGTTCGACTCGAACATTGCCTGTTCGCATGTTCAGCGAACAGCGAACAATTTGGCGTGTTCGCGGCAAATTCGAAAAGCCGCGGAACAACATGTTTATGTCTATGGGAGAAATCTAAAGTGCTAATTTTAAAGGCTATTATGCAAGTTATTGTCATAAAAAGTGTTTGGGGACCCGGGTCCTGCCCCAGGGGACCCGGGTCCTGCCCCAGGGGACATGTATCAATGCAAAAAAAAAAAAGTTTTAAAAACTGCCGTTTTTTCGGGAGCAGTTACATATAGTTATAGTTATAGTTAGTCAGGTTGAAAAAAGACACAAGTCCATCCAGTGAATTTAATAATGCTTAAAGTGAAACAATAAAAGTGAAATATTCCTTTAAATTTCGTACCTGGGGGGTGTATAGTATGCCTGTGAAGCAGCGCATGTTTCCCGTGCTTAGAACTGTCTCTGCACGAAGTGTCATTTCTGAAGGAAAAAAAGTCTTTTAAAATCACTCGTTGCTATAATGAATTGTCGGCTCCCGGCAATACAGAGAAAAGTAATTCATAAAAAATAAAAAAAGCGTGGGGGTCCCCCCAAATTCAATTACCAGGCCCTTCAGGTCTGGTATGGATATTAAAGGGAACCCAGCCGTCAATTTAAAAAAAAATTACGTGGGGTTCCCCCCAAATATCCATTCGAGACCCTTCAGTACTGGTGTGGATTTTAAGGGGAACTCCACCCCAAATGTAAAAAAAAATGGGGTGGAGTTCCCCCAAAAATCCACACCAGACCTCTTATCTGCCTACCCCTACACCAGACCCCCTCAAAGCACCATGTCCCCATGTTGATGGGGATAAGGGCCTCATCCCCACAATCTTGCCGGTTGGTTGTGGGGGTCTGCGGACGGGGGGCTTATTGGAATCTGAAAGACCCCTTTAACAAAGGGGACCCCCAGATCCCGCTGCCCCCTATGTGAATTGGTAATGGGATACATTGTACCTCTACTATTTCACTAAGAACGTGTAAAGAATTGTAAAAATAAAACACACACACCGTGAAAAAAGCATAGCAAACATATCCTCCCCCCCCCCCTCTCCCCCCCCCCAACCTTCATAAAACAACTATAGTGAGAATCCTTTTGCCAAGACAGCGGCAAGTCTTTTTTTGTCATGTTTTTATGAAAGTGGTTTCAATCGTGTCATATACAAAAAGGAATAATTACACTGTGTATGTCTGTAATCCTGAAGAAGAATCCAAAAGAATTGTTATTCAAAATGCGTCGGATATTTCTGTCTCCTATGGTACACAGACCTATGTGGACAGAACCAGCAGCCATTCCATTTATGTAACCTTGGTATATGGTATATATATATATATATATATATATATATATATATATATATATATATATATATATATATATATATATGTATGTATCAACCACACCAATGCTTTTAGCTTCTTTTGTACCTTGTCTAATTTTGTATAAATAAAGTTTTGATACTTTTATGAACACAGTTTTCATCCAATTGTATACCCAGTATAGTCCTATTTACGGGGGTTCTTTGTTGTTCTATAATCCAGGGTCTAGGAATACTTAGCCCGTGTCCTGTAATAGGGACCTGACTGTGTAATGTAGAAGTCATCTTTCTGTATTCAGACACATTGCTCGCTTTCTTTTAATTGCAGGTTTACAGCAAATCTCATCTCCGGAGTGCTCGATTATAAAACTTTATTGGATCTGTAAGTTGTTCTTCAAATAAATTTGAACTTAACAGCCTTAACTATTTTTCAGCAATTAAAGATAGCATTATTTATGGGGAATATGTCCCAGCTTATTTTTTTTTTTTAATATGTACTGTATATTTCTTTGAAAGCTTACATGTATTACAAATGACACACATGTAATAAATATAAATTTGTATATTGAAATAGACATGTTAGCTATGCCTAAATGGGAAGCATAGACAAAGCAAGAAACACATTTTAACAAGGATTGTAAAGATTTATGTCATAGGTACAACAACTCTTTTCTTAGTATGTTCTCTAAAATTGATATTCATGTATAACAGGCATTGTTTATTATTTTCAAATAAAGTGAGTTAAAGCGGAGGTTCACCCTAATAAAATGTATATCTGACCAACTCCCTTATATTCGTACTGTCCGCAATTAGTTTTTTTTTATGCTGTACGTACCTTGTAATCCATTTTTCTACTTCTCCCCGCGGGAGTAGGCGTTTCTATGCCTATTGGGATTGTCATCTGGGAGGTCGCCCAGATGATTGACGTCTGTTCGCCCTGGCAGATAAGGCCCCGCCCCCCATATTGCGTAGGCGCGCACGAGTTATGGGGTTTCCGAAAAAAGCCAAACATGCGGAGATGTGAGTCGGCTCTATACGACGCCTGTGCTCTGCATGTTGGGCTTCTTTCAGGAACCCCGTAACTCGTGCGCGCCTACGCAATACAGGGGGCGAGGCCTTATCTGCTGGGGGGGAACAGACGTCAATAATCTGGGCGACCTCCCAGATGACAATCCCCCTAGGCATAGAAACGCCTACGCTCGCGGGGAGACGTAGATTGAAAAAATGGATTACAAGGTACGTACAGCATAAAAAAAAAAACTAATTGCGGACAGTACTTGTTACGAATATAAAGGGAGTTGGTCAGATATACATGTAATTAGGGTGAACCTCCGCTTTAACTCACTTTATTTCCTTGCTGGTAGCGAAGAGGGAGTTTAAAAGAGTAGTAGCTGAAAAATACCACAGATTTGTGAGATAGAGAGGTTGACTAGTAGGGTGTGGAGAATACAGAACCACACTTATCAAAGTTTACAGATACTTTATATCAATATTCCAAATTTCCCGACGTGCTTTACGCAAAATTACGACGCGCCAACGTTTTGTGAATCGCGACGTGAAAAAAAGACTTGCGCCGGGAAAAAAATAAAATAAAAAAAAAATTCAAAAGCGACGCTGGAAAGACGGGTATACTTTTACATGGTGTACTAATTTTACACTTTGTAAAAGGTGCCCTATCTTTGCGACGGTAAACTAACACTTGCGGCGATGTAACGACGGGAAAAAGTTTCGTGGATCGCCCTAACTGCTAATTTGCATACCCAACGCTGGTTTACGACGCAAACTCCCCCCAGCAGCGGCCGCGGTACTGCATCCTAAGATCCGACAGTGTAAAACGATTACACCTGTCGGATCTTAGGGATATCTATGCGTAACTGATTCTATGAATCAGTCGCATAGATAGAAACAGGGATACGACGGCGTATCCCTTTTGTGAATCTGGCCCTTTGTATTTGTATACTTCACACATTACAGGAGGGCAGACATTAACCCTAATTTTACAGTGGAGTGACCAAATAAGTTGCTCTCAGAGGTAGTGGCACCCCTGATGTGCCTGTAAAACAGATGGCTAGTTTCTCTGGAGGAGACGAACAAATGATGGATGAGGGGGCAGTATAATTTATGAGAAAACAGCATGTGAAAATGTGCATGTCTGAAAAGTAAAATACAAATATCACTGAAGTGAGCAGAAGAGATTTCTGCACTTAAAATTGTTACTTGACACGTAGCAGTGGCTCCCATGTGACCAGAAAACTCATAGTAAAGAGGATTTTTTTTGTTACAAATCAATAAACATTACTTATATATATATTTTTTTTTTATAAATGATCACATTTAAAAAAAAAAAATCACTAAATAGAACCCTTCAAGGCTATACATTCACATGTCCGTAACAATTTTACTGATAAAATAGGCAATTTTTCCTGGAACATATAGTCCCTGCAGAAATGATCAATGAAAAGCTTGCTTTTAGTTATGTTTGGTAAATGCATAAAATTGTATAGTTCTATATTCTCCTGTTTTTTATTTTCCTATAACAAAATGCATTTTTTGCACCCGTTATATGTGAATGCATGCATTTACATTTGTAAGCGTATAAAATGCATATCCTCAGAATCTATTTTTTTGGGGGGTTACGGATCTGTATGCAATGCATGTTTACGCACCGGTGTGCACATCCCCATGGAAAACAATGCAGCTGCATTCAAATCCGTAAACAAAAACATTTTTTTTTTTTTTTACAGCCTCATGAATGTAGTCTTAAGCCTGAAATGCAAATAAGTACTTGACATCCTTATGAAAAGGTCTGTGCCCACCTCCTTCATTTTTTAAGAAGACTGACAGCTAGGCATGTTCTTCTAGATCAGCCCATTCATAATTTCACATTCTTAGATTTTACCTTGATTTCATCTTTCTCAGACAAAACCTAATGCGATGGATGGCCACATTCAGGAATAAAAATGTAAATATTTCCACACTATTCTGGAATTTGGGGGCATAGGCACACTATAGGAATTTTTTTTTTTTTTTTTCAAAATAAATAAATAAAACAGGAGACAGAAAGATTGCCAGTGGTACATAAAAGCACCAACTAAAGCACAGAATCTAAGGTGCAATCAGACCCTATTCTATTGTCCCTGGCTGATCCCAATGTGTTATCCTATAGCAACAGTTGACAGACAGGCCACATTATGACAAGAAACAGGAACAAATGTAACTGTAAGGAGGTTATTTACGTGGAAATATGTAGTAGTAACTGAAACAGCAAGGTTGGATACAAGATCGATACAACCAGCAAGGCTGCATGTAGGAAGACCAGAAACAGAAGAGAAGGTAGAACTGGAACTGAAATGGTAAGGCTGGATAAAGCAGAGGCAACAACAGGAAAAACTAAAATAGGCAATAATAGGCAATAATAATAGCCAAAGGCAGAAAAAATACCACTGGGCTTTTTGGGATGTAGTCCCAAGGGAGGGGGCGAGCACGCTGACTAACCCCCAGCCAGAGCAGCTCGGATGATGGGGGAAAGCTTACTGAGGAGGAACAGGAAGTGAGAAATTCAGACAAGGAAAAAAAAACATTTAGAAGGGAAAGCGAAGGAAAAGGTAAGTAAACCAACAATGCACTGACTTAGAGCCGGTTCACACTGGGGCGGCACGACTTCGAGGGCGACTCGGCAAGTGGTCATGAAGACGACTTCAGAGGTGACTTGCAAAATTACTTCTGTATAGAAGTCGATGCAAGTCGCCCCGAGTAGCCCCCGAAGTCGTACAAGAACCTTTTTCTAAGTCGGAGTGACTTGCGTCGCTCCTATTAGAATGGTTCTGTTGAATAGAATGGGACGCGACTTGTCAGGCGGCTGAGTCGCCTGATGAGTCGCCCCAGTGTGAACCGGCACTTAAAGGAACTTATTTAGAAAATAAAAAACAAACCTTTATAACCCCTATAACGAAAATAATAATTCTGCCTACGGGAATGACATACCTATTAGCAAATTTACCAGAGTAGCCTCAGCAGGATCAGCGAGACAACAGTAGAATGTTTTAATTTAGGTATTACATTAGTAGTAATTACTAAGTAAGCATTACATTTACTTTTTCCTAAGTAATCAGTGTTTATTTTTTTTGCATCTTTCCTGTTACTGTAGGCATGCTTTGCCAATGGACTATGCTCGTGGTCAACTATCTGGTCAGCCTATGTGTATGAAGCAGTACTATGGGCTCTTCTCATCTTACCGTCTTCCAGGTGGCATGAAAGACACATTAGTGGCACAAGAAAGCAGTGTTATGCCAGAACCAGAGCATATAATTGTTGCTTGTAACAACCAGGTACAATATTTTATTATGACATTATACAGACCACTGAATTCTTCATCACTATACTGAAAGACTGTGTTTGGGGCTGCATTAAGTGTTTTTATTAAAAACTAGTCAAAAAGGCAAAAAAATTAACAAAAAAACACCTAGCCAAACAGCTACCGCTATATTCTCATTATGTTGAGGGTTTGCCCTAGTCAACCAGAGCAATGGTTAGTTTTCATTGTTTTTAAGCAAAACTATAATGGCTCACAGCATTTGTAAAACAACCATACTTTTTAAATACAAGTGCCTCCATTTCTTCTAGTGTCTGTCATACAGTATATATATTTTTTTTTTTTTAATAAACGTTTTTATTAAAGATTTTCAGCAATACAGCAAAATCCATGACTTAGATACATTGTTCACATATCAGATTAAATCTTAACAGGGTCTTACAGTAACAATTACATATAAAGGCTCATGTATATGAATATATCATATGAAACAGGTCAATGGACCACCGTTTATACACGGATCATAGTCCGAGAATAAGTGTCAAAATGTAAACCGTAAATCCCACACTAACCGAGGAATTCGAGACCTCTTAGTTCCCATTCCATATTTGTGAAAGAGGCTCCCCTCTGCCCTACCCACCCCTAATCGGGGACAATCTGTGGGAAGCGCAGAGAGGAGAGTGGTGGAGGTCGGGGTAAAATAGATTTGGCCTACAGTAATCAAGCAAAAAAAAAAAAAAAAAGAAAGAAAAGGGGGGCAGGGGGGGGGAACAGCGAATATTAGGCATGCCCGAGCTATCTATGTCCTATCCTATCCCATCCTACCCCTTGAGAAGAGCAAGGCCGGACTCAATGTCCAAAGGGGGTGTACATCCCTGTGTGGGAAAGAGGGGGGGGGATTGAGGTTGATGGGGAGGACACAGGGGTGGAGGAGTATCTAATCGTTAGATCGTTAGGTGAATCTGATATCTGATGTTATGCTAGGGTTTTCTAGGGCACTGAGAGGTGTTTATGTAGGGGGGTTTCTATACAGAGTCCAACATGTCCATGTTTGCCTGTATTTCTCGTGTGTGTCCTTGGATTGGTGGATAAGACGCTCCATTTCTTCTACCCTGTCAACACGTGTATGCCATTCTTCAATTGTTGGAATAGTTTTAGATTTCCAGTATATAGGGATGCATTGGGTGGCAGCATTTATTAAGTGAAGAATTAGTGATCTTCGGTATTGTACTCTTGGTGTGGGGGTGTGATGTAGCAGGAATTGCGCTGGAGTAAGGCTTATTGGTATTGTTGTAATTTGTGTGATGCGTTCATGCACATCCTTCCAAAACTGGGCTAATAGAGGGCATTCCCACCAAATATGAAAAAATGAGCCTTCCGCCCCATCACACCTCCAGCAAGAAGGGGAAACTGCTGGAAAGATTTTGTGAAGCTTGTCTGGTGTTCGATACCACCTGGTGCAGAGTTTATATCGGTTTTCTTGTGCGGAGACATTAACAGTTCCTTTATGTGTGTGCTCCCATATAGTGTTCCAGTCATCGTCAGATAGGGACATGGAGAGATCCTTGTCCCAGGCTGAGCGAGTGTTTGAGGAAGGAGGCGATTTTGGCATTAGTAATGAATGTAACGTGGAGATCAGATGGCGCTTTGGTTCTCCCGCCGTGCATATTTGTTCTAAGGGAGAGAGATCTCTACACCATTTCGGATGTGACTGAGTGGGACCTAAAAAATGTTTAATTTGGAGATATTTAAAGATAGACATGTTCACCTGAGGAAATGCTTTTATTAGTTCTGGATAGGGTAATAAATCGCCGTTGTGGAAGAATTGGTGTGCTCTAATGGCTTGGGAGTTGGGACCCGTCACTGGATTTTTGTAGGTTATATTTGGTATGAAATCGGGATTGTGCGATAGAGGTGTCAACGGTCCTGGGGAGGGAGTTAATATCAGGGTTCGACATATCGTCTTAAGATTCTGGAGTGTAGGACCTATTAAAGGGTGATTAAGGCATTCTGTAGGGATCGAGCGCTGATCTATCCATGGCAAATGGGTAATCGGGAAGGAGAGGAATGCATTTTCCAAGGCAATCCAGTCCTTGTTTCCAATGTGGAGATGCCAATCTACGAGTCTAGTGAGCAAGCAAGATTTGTGATATAGGGCTAGATCAGGTATACCCAGGCCCCCCTTGTGCTTTGGTTGAGACAGTCTATCCCAGCTCAGTCTGGGTGCTTGGCCGGCCCAAAGAAATACTCTACAGTGTCTTTTGAATGATGTAAAGAATGCCTGTGGGATCGAGATTGGGACCGCTTGGAGAAGATATAAGATTCTTGGAAGGATATTCATCTTAAGGATTGCTGATCTACCAAACCACGAAAATCTGCCGTTGTTCCAGTCCACTAGGTCTGTTTTAATAGTTGAGAGAATTGGTAGAAAGTTTAATGAGAATAGCTTACTTAGGTCTTTGGGGATTTTGATGCCCAAATATGTGATATATTCAGACTCCCATTTGAATGGAAAGTTTTGTTTACATAGGTCCACTACTGAGGTTGGAAGGGAAATGTTAAGAGCTAGCGATTTGTCGAAGTTAATTTGTAAATTAGCCAAAATGTTAAACAATTTAAAGTCCTTCAAGAGATTGGGGATTGTAGTTATTGGATCCGCAAGGAATAGCAGGACATCATCTGCGTAAGCCGCTGTCTTGTATTGCTTTCCCCGGATCTCAATACCCTTGATTGCGTCGTTCGCCCTAAGTTTTCTAAGAAAGGGTTCCATCGTGAGAATGAAGATGAGGGGGGATAGGGGACAACCCTGACGGGTTCCATTGGCTATGGAGAAGGCGTCCGACAGGTGGCCATTTACCCTAACCCGGGCCGTGGGACCAGAGTACAGCAGTTGGATCATCTGGGTAAGACGTGGTGGTAATCCCATTTTAGTCAGGACCGCCTGCAAAAAGTCCCAGGCCACTCTGTCGAACGCCTTCTCGGCATCCAATGACAGAAAAAAAACACTATTTTTTGTGGAGGACAGCCAGTGATGAATGTTGAGAGCTTTTATAGTGTTGTCCCTGGCCTCTCTGCCAGGGACAAAGCCAACTTGATCAGTTGTGATAAATTTAGGGATCAGTGGGAGGATACGGTTAGAGAATATTTTGGCGTACAATTTGATATCGACGTTTAATAGCGAAATCGGTCTATAATTGGTGACAAGCGTAACATCTTTGCCAGATTTGGGAATCAGGGAGATATGGGCCTCTAACAAGTCTTTTGTGTGTGAAGGGGAGTCCAGAAGGGTATTAAAGGTAGAGAGAAAATGGGGGGATAGTGTGTCAGAGAATGTCTTGTAGTAGCTAAGTGGCAGACCGTCTGGGCCGGGACTTTTCCCCGGTTTAAGTTGGCTTATTGCTAATGTGATTTCTTCCGCAGTGATTGGGGAACCTAGGTCGGCAATATCGTCAGGGGCGGTATATGTTGGGCAAAATTCTGATAGAAATTCCTCTATCAAGGTCTTCCTATCAGGAGCTGTTTCTTGTTGACGGGAGTTCTGTAGATTATATAACCCAGAGAAATATCTGACAAATTGATCTGCTATTCCGTTGTTAGTAACTATGGATTCCCCGGAAATGGCCGTGACATTGTTAATGGTATGGGATGCCTTTTTTTTTTGTAAGGCCGCTGCTAAAAGTTTACCCGACTTATTCCCGTATTCATAGAAAAGTTTATTTGTCAGTGTATGTTTACGGGCAAGTCTTTTTTTGATTTCGCCGAGGAGTTCTTCACGGGCTTTAACTAGCTCGTTGTGTGTTTGGGTAGCTAATGTTCGTTTGTGTGTTAGTTCCAGGGCCTTAATTTTTTCTGATAGCTCTAAAATGTGCGCTTTCCGTACCTTGGCTCTCTTGGCCATTATTGAGATAAAATGTCCTCGAACCACGCACTTATGGGCGGCCCAGGCCAAAGGAGCGGGCGTGTCTTCAGTTAAGTTTTCCGAGAAATAATTGGAGAGGACCTTAGATATGTCCGAGGTGTGATTATTGTCCAACAAGATAGAGTCATCCAGTCTCCAAATGGGCGATCTGGGACGACTCGTAGGGATCGATAGTAAAATAGTGATCGGGTGATGATCTGACAGTAGCATTGGGTCGATAGTGGCGTTTACTAGGGCGGTAAGATCGTTTTGTGAGAGGAAAAGGTGGTCTATCCGTGAATATTTTTTATGCAGTGGTGAGAAGTATGTGAAATCCTTCACGTTTGGGTGGAGTGTTCTCCATGTGTCATGAAGGGACAAAGTGGAGAGGGTGGACTTAATTGCTTTCAGCGCACTGAATTTTAAACAGGTGGAGCCATTGGAAGTGTCTAGATCTGGTTGCAGGGGAACATTAAAGTCCCCACCTAAAATGAGGGTACCTCTTTGGAAAGATGTAAGTTGGTAAAGGGTCGAACGGAAAAAGGGAACTTGTTTTGTGTTGGGGGCATAAATATTCGCTATTGTGTACATCACATTGTGTATGGTACCCCGCAGGAATATGTATCGTCCCTGAGGATCCCTCTGGGTATCTAGGATTTCAAAAGGACAGTGTCGCGAAATTAATACCGATACTCCCTTTGATCTTGCCTCATTATTAGGGGCGTGAAACACTAGCGGGAAGTTCCTGTCAGTTAATTTGGGTATTGTATCTGCACGAAAATGTGTCTCTTGGAGGAAAGCTATGTGTACTTTTTCTTTTTGTAGTAAGAAAAGTAAACGCGACCGTTTTTCGGGGGTGTTCAATCCCCTAATATTCAGGGAATATATTTTAATGTGACTTAAAGGTCCCGCTCTCTGTGCAGGGGGTAAGGGGGGTGATACCGGGGTCATGTCTGCAGCGTACTAAGTCTGGTGGAAAAATGAGGGGAACTATGTTAGGCAAGGGGCAGGATGGGAAATATACAGGCCTCAAGTAAGGTCTACAATGGCAAGTGCAGTATTGGTAGAGCGGGCCAGGCGACCCGTGAGTTCTAGATACCGATTAAGTGGTGAAGGGTATTCCACTCACTTTCTATTTACAAAGAACAATCGGAAAATTACAGTGGGTGCCAGACCCCCAGGATCCTACCACAGTCCCAAGAGGGCCAGCACACCACTGTTGCGGGGTTAGCCAAGCCAGCCGAGGAAAGAGAAACACTATTATTGAAACTTTACCTATAAGTTTCTAACACAGTTATTAAACAAACAAATAAATATAACCAATATTAGCCAAGCCACCTCAGAGTGGATTCAGACTGAGAGGAGACAGGGAGCTTATTAAAGCTGTACTAGGTACCAATTTTGTTAGTGACCAAAAGTAGATCACAATCACATATTTAAATTTGAACCGTGAGGGGTTTCTCAGTGTGAATCTCACATTCTGATCAATACAACAACTTTTTCTTATCACCTAAGAAAGTGTAATAAAGAGAATCCGTTTAACATATTAGAATATACTAAATAGTCGCTATTAACAGTAATAATATTCCATTTTGAGACTACCACTTGACCGAGCCTGTTCTGCAGTTTCCTTTCCGGGAGGAATGACAGTGGTGTGGGTATGCTGCTAACACACCCGGTCAAGACTGTTTACCTGTTACCTCTGACACTCCAGGATCTCGAGGGGCCAGTAACAACATAGAAGGGAGGAGAGGTGCCAGAGAGGCCCTGGGTCTCTGTTTAACCCGGAATGAAAACCCTACTGAACTCGGTTTTGGGTTTAAAGTGGGTTGCCAGAGTCACACTGTCCCGGTGGAGTGAAGGACAAATTGACACTAACACTAGAGGACGAGATGGCAGTACAATGTTCTTTGGTTGAAGTACATCTTAAGTGACCTTAGCGGAACTTCTGGGGTCAAGATTAGTGTTGCTCACGAATATTCGCATTGCGAATATTCGACTCGAATATAGCATATTCGAGAAATCGCGCTATATTTCGAATTTCGCGGTGAATATTCGCAATTCCGAATATTCGCATTTTTTCAATTTGATTTTTAAAACAGATCACATCCTATCGACGTCTAAAAGCATTGCTGGTATGATTAGAGACCCTGGGCCGAGTAGCTAAGCTGAGGCGATCCTATTATGTTGCCAAATTGAAAAAAAAAAAATTGCGATTTTTCGCTATTGCGAATGCGAAAATGATTGCGAATTTTCGATAACTGTGGTAGGAGAACTCTGATTGTCTCTGATGCAAAAGGGGGGGGCTTTGTGTATGTGTATGTGTATGTTATGAATATTTGTATGTTTGATATTATTATTTTTTGTAAGAAGGAAAAAATTGCGCATACCTTAAAAAAGGGGAGAATACAGCAGCAACTCAAAAATGTTATACAACATAAATTAATACAAGACAGAAAATGGAGTCGCTCTACAAGAATAAAAAATATGTCTAGTGACAAGACATGTGGGCAAATTATAAAATAAGCAAGCGCAAATAACTTGTGAAATACACAGTGAAACAAATATATAAAGAAATATAGTCCCAATAATAGAAAAATAATCTTTCATAAAAATGTCTTTGATATGTGAAGTGAAAAAAAGTCCAAAGCATGCAGCATGAACGTGTTCAATCTTTAAGGTGTTTGATTGACAAACGGCTGTGACAGATGGATAGAGTAAAGAATCACCACCAATGCAAAACACTTTTTATTTTCTATTGTAAAATATCAAGAATATTCTGAGCCAATCAGAGTGCTCCTTCCGCATTTGCCGAATATTCGCAATTATTTTGTATTGTAAAATATCAAGAATATTCTGAGCCAATCAGAGTGCTCCTTCTGCATTTGCCGAATATTCGCAATTATTTTGTATTGTAAAATATCAAGAATATTCTGAGCCAATCAGAGTGCTCCTTCCGCATTTGCCGAATATTCGCAATTATTTTGTATTGTAAAATATCACGAATATTCTGAGCCAATCAGAGTGCTCCTACAGCATTTCTCGAAATTGCGCAATAAATATCGCATTCGCATGTTGCGATATTTCGATAAAATATCGCGAATATTCTGAGCCAATCAGAGCGCTCCTCCAGCATTTCTCGAAATTGCGCAATAAATATCGCATTCGCATGTTGCGATATTTCGATAAAATATCACGAATATTCTGAGCCAATCAGAGTGCTCCTACCGCAGTTATCAAAAAATCGCAATTATTTTCGCATTCGCAATAGCGAAAAATCGCAATCATTTACTTTCGATAAAATATCACGAATATTCGAATTTAGCGAATATATCTCGAATATTCGAATATATATTCGAGATATATCGCGAAATCGAATATGGCATATTCTGCTCAACACTAGTCAAGATGTGTCCACTGTTAACTCCAGAGGGAAGATTATGCAGATAGGCCCCGGAACACCAGTTAGTGTGAGGCAAAAATAACTTCGTGACCCAAGTGCGCAGGAGAGAGGTATCTCTCAGTATCAAAAAGTTAGATGGGGGACGAACTTGGTTGGGCCACGGGGAAAACTTTCCCATTAAGAACTCAGGAGGAAGGGGTAGCACGGAACACATCAACTAGCAATTGATAGAACTTTCAAGGGTTGTTGGATGATGTGAATCAATGCCAAAACTATTACACGTTATGGTCTCTTCTGGCCCTCCTGGCCTCCGGTGGGGTCATTTGGTCTTGGTCTCTTCTTACTTCGGAGGAGTTCTGAGGGGTTCTTGAGTTAGAGGGAGATCTCATCCTGCGGAACCTGGTGGTTTGGGTATCCATGGGTGTTTCAGGTGGTTTTCCTCTTCTCCCAACTGATCGGCGGTAGGGTGCGTACCAATCAGGCACTGAAATCGGTGGCAGGCCTAGTGTTTCACAGAACCTGGGCAGGTCTTCTGGCACTCTCAAAGAAGCATTGCGACCTTGGTTCGAGGCTGCCAAACAGAAGGGGAATTTCCATTTATACCTAATGTCTTTTGACCGCAACACATCCAACAATGGTTTAAGATGTTGCAGGGTGATTCCTGAAAGGTCTTGGTATAATTGGACCGGGGTTTCACCGCAGTACAGTCTCTGACCCCTGGCCCTACTCAGGATTTCTTCTTTTAGTTTGAAATTAGTCATACAGCATATTATGTCCCTAGGGGGATCTGTATCTCTACCCCTTGGGCGCAGGGCACGATGTATTCTCTCAAAATCGATGAAGGTTTGAGGGGGTTTACCTAAAATCGAATTGAATAGGGTGGTGACTTCTTTTTGGATTTGGTCTCCCTCAATTACCTCAGGCATTCCTCTCACGCGAAGATTCCGGCGTCGGCCTCTGTTGTCTAAATCTTCCAGCTGTCGATTCACTTCCCTCAGCTGGAGGGTATGGTCATCTATCTTTCTGGTGGATTTTTGTAGAATTACTTCGTGATCATCCGTTATCTGTTCAGTAACAGACACCCTGTCGGCAAGAGAGCGCAGATCTATGCGGAGTTCTGCTATTGCTGCGGCCAGAGTGTCCTTGATGTCTGCCGCTACAGCTCTTAAGTCCAATATATTGATCTGTTGCATTCCAGCACTCCCGGTGCCCACCATTGCCCCTGTCATTTGAGAGGTTATCTCTGGTTCTGGAGCCGTCAGCACAATTTCTGTGGGAGATTGTGAGGATGTTTGGGATGTATTCTGGGTACGACCCCGGCGGGTGGGTGCCATGCTCCCTTGGGAATTGCGATGTTGATCCGTAGTGCTATGTCCTGCTACTCCAGTGTGTTCTCTGGGAGACCGGGAACGAGATGCCGAGGAGTGGCGAGATGAAGTTCCCATAATCGCCGGTACCCGAAAGGAGAAGGAAAACGACTACCGAATTACCTTCCTTCTTTTTGGGCAGTCTGTGCTTTAGTATACTGCAGTTTCTCCTTAGGGTATGCTGCAATGGGGTATATTGCTATTCTGCATTGAAGATAGTGAGTTTACTCAGGAGTAATTGTCGGCAACCACTGGGTGGTCCAGGCTGGCAATCGGGTAGGAGTTCTGACTGGTTTGTGCAGCATTCAAGCGAAGTATGGCATATAACACTTAATGATCTTCCCCTGCCTTCCTTTCAAAGTGGTTGGTGGGATAATAGGGGGTCAGCAAGACCGGGCATAGAGAACAGAAAGGGGTCTCCTGGAGGAACTTTATGACCAAGTATATAGGGTAAGGGCCGGTATTACAGACCGCCAGGCACTTCATCCAGGGGGGGTGATATCTTGGTCATGTCCCCAAATCATTCAGGCCCCAGTTCCAGGGATGCTGTGATTTGAGTCAGTCAGGGGTGTCAGGTATGCACCTCAGAAGCATCCACAGGGAGGACCAAGATGGCCGCCGACACCGGGTCTATATGCCTTGTTCAGGGGCTTACAGGTAAGTATTACCTGGTGCTGGTGGTGTCCTCGGGATGTACAGTCCCCGGTCCGAGAGGTGGTAAGGTGTTCAGGAGCAGGGTTGAGCTGGAGACTCGGCTGGGCGCCTTCACTGAGGGGACCAAGATGGCCGCCGCATCAGACTGGGAGCCGAGTGTGCGGCCCTTCAGCGAATCCGTGAGGCAGCCGCTGTGGTTCGGTGGTGACCCCCTAGGCTGCGCGGACCCCGGTTCAGGTAAGGGAGGGATGTTAGAGAGCGCTGGGGGTCAATAGGAACCGTGCGGCTCCGACGCCGGAAGGCTCAAAATGGCCGCGGCTCCGTGGCTAGGCCGAAGCCGCGGTCTTTCCTGAGACGCGTCCCCCGGTCCGGGAAATTCGTCCTCGGCAGCCGCACAAGGCACTTTCTTTTGTGCAGTTGGTATTCCGACCGTGAGCAGAGGGGTTCTCTCAGGCTCGCAGGGTGTTTTCCTGGCACTTTGGAGGCAGAAAGCTGTCGTTAAAGCCGATGTGCTTTCTGAGGTGACAGGAGCTTAGGAATTAGGCGTCCATACTCTCCGCTGGCTTGGCCACGCCCCCCAGTATATATTTTTTCAACAGTAAAAAGGTTTTTATTTAAAAGTATTAAAGTTGACAATGATACAGTATATGCAGTGCCGATCCTGACCTTCCTGGGGCCCTAAGCAAAATGACATGTCACATTAAAGTTGAGAAGCAGGAGGGGGGCGCTGCCGACAGTGACATGTCACATTAAAGATTAAAGTTGAGAAGCGGAGGGAGGGGGTGTTCTCCTGTCGGAAATGGCATCTTACATTAAAGTGAGAAGCAGGGGGTGCTGACTTCTTACCTCTTCTCCCATGCAGCCAGCGAGTTGAGAAGCGGGGTGAGGGGCCAAAAATGACTTCTCACCAGGCGGGGCCTCTAGTAATTTGGGGGGCCCTCCGCAGCTTTGCGGGGCCCTAAGCGGCTTGCATAGTGAGCCTATACGGTGGATCGGCCCTGAGTATATGGACATCAATACATACATAAGGTCAGAAAAGTCAAATAAAGCTAGTAATCATTGTCTCAAGATCGTGATAGTCTAAGGCAGCTGATACATAGTTGTGATCTAGTAGCGAGTAACATTGTTTAATATAGAAGAGAAAGAGGGGTAAGGAGAAAAGGGAAAAGGGGGGAGAAGAGAGGGAGGGGAAGGGAGGGGAGGGGAGCGATAGGAAGGGAGGGGGTATAAAGAACACATGATAGAACAACATTCCTAGCCACAACCAGGAGATCATATAGGAGACAACAGCACCCCTGTCATATATTTAATAATCCTTCTTTGTCTGCTCTAAGGCCCCGTACACACGTCCGAGGAACTCGACGTGCCAAACACATCGAGTTCCTCGTCGAGTTCTGTGTGAAGCCGCCGAGGATCTCGGCAGGCCAACTTTCCTCATTGAACAACGAGGAAATAGAAAACATGTTCTCTATTTGGCCCGACGAGTTCCTCGTCGGCTTCCTCGGTGAAAACTGTACACACGACCGAGTTTCTCGGCAGAATCCAGCTCAGATCGAGTTTCTGGCTGAATTCTGCCGAGAAACTCGGTCGTGTGTACGGGGCCTGAGAGCCCCTCTAACTTTGCAATCACACACAAAAAAAAGCATCAATTTCATCTCCTTGGATATCTGTCTTAACCTTTACTTTTACCAAATAAATAGAAGCATTGGTATTGGCTGTTGAAACACTCAGTTTGCAGATCAATGAATCTGAAGACTGTAAACAATATAAACCCAGAATTATGTGGCCCTATGGTTTTACAGTAAAAACTATGCTGCTCACCATTCTACTTAAAGTGGACTCTCTCAATCAACACTAACTATGTTTAATTCTTATGCTGCTAGCATAAGTAAATAGATAGGAAAATATATCATACTTAGGCCTCATGTACACTTCTGCTGGTAAACAGACATTTAGGAGCAGTTGGGAGTTTTTTTCAGCAGCCCCTGAACTCTTATCTATGTTAATTGATCATTACATGTACACAGGGTCGTTTATAGCCATTTCTAGGCAGTTGAGTTTAGAAGCTTTTTTTGGAATGCAAAAAATGCATTCAGGATGAATGTTCAGAGGCATTTGAAATGCTAAATGCTTGTAACTGCTTGTTAACGCATGTAAACGTGATAACTTGTGTTTAGCCAAGATGGGAGAACTAGAGCTGCTACTGTATGAGGAGGAAATAGATTTTGTGGGAATTTCAGAGACCTGGTTTAATAGCTCTCGTGATTGGCTGGCAACAACGGTTGCCAAAAACGGTTTAACCGGAAACTGGTTCATTGCAGTAAGAGCGGTAAGAATGTGGAATTCAGCATAGATAATTTCAAAAAACAATTAGATGGGCGCCTGAATGTAATATTGACATAAAAGTGCACACACAGGTTGGACTCGATAGTCTTTTTTTTTTTAACCTTATCAACTATGTAACTGTAATTAGTCAAAGAGGATACAGTGTTTTCTGGCACCAACTAGTCATAGCTTATCCATGGTTCTAAGACCTTTAAATGGATAAGAGGTGAAATCTAATGACTATGGAATTCACACTTTGCATAAATAATGTATGTTAGAGTGTCATTTACCTGAAATGTTACTGCATTGAATATTGCTAATATAAATAAAGCGAGGTATAGCCAAAAAAAGAGTTAGAATCATTGTCAAGTTTCCATTGCTGTCTTGGATCCCCACAAGATAGAGTCACCTCTATTTTTACTGATAACCCATTCTATGCTTGCCCGAGCCCCATCTTGATCCAGCGATGTGCATGAGGGCTGCTGCTCTCCTGGGTCCCTCTCTCCTCATTGGCTCCTGCTGCTGTCAACCACTGTCAGTGAGCCAATGAGGGGAGACCGGGGTAGGCCGAGGAACAATGTTCATTCACATGAGTGTGGCTTGGGAGCTAGCCTGTAAGGCCTCGTACACACGATAGGTTAAACAGAGGACAACGGTCTGATGGACTGTTTTCATCGGTCAAAACCGATCTTGTGTGGGCCCCATAGGTTATTTAATCATCAGTTAAAAAAAAGCCAACCATCTTTAAATTTAACCGATGGATTCCTAACCGATAGGGAAAAAACGATCGTTAGTAGGCACAACAATCGGTTAAAAATCCATGCATGCTCAGAATCAAGTCGACGCATGCTTGGAAGCATTGAACTTCGTTTTTTTCAGCACGTCGTTGTGTTTTACGTCACCGCGTTCTGACACGATAGTTTTTTTAACCGATGGTGTGTAGGCGCGACGGACCATCAGTCAGCTTCATCGGTTAACCGATAAAAACAGTCCATCAGACCGTTCTCATCGGATTGACTGATCGTTTGTACGCGGCATTAGAGTGCCCCTTTAGCAAGAGGCTTGCTTTTGGGGCACTCGGCATAGGGGAGGAGCCAGGACTATCAGCGGGGGACCCAAAATTAAGAGGATCAGGGTTGCTCTGTGCAAAACCATTGCAGAAAGCAAGTAAGTATGCTTGCTATTTTATATAAAAATATACCTTTCGTACTTTCGTATCGCTTTAACCATACACTTGGCTTGTTGCCTTGTAGATTTTGTTGGTCACTAAACAGCAAAAAAGGATGTAAAGCTTGTATTGCATATATTTCATCAGTATTGTTATCAATTAATATTATTTTGATTTGCTAGATAAAACTACAAAAACTGAAACATTCTCACATTTATAATTTTTGTCACAGCAACTGACTATCTGCATTTGGCGAATTGACATTACAAAACTGTCATGACTTGTCATATAACTGATGCATTTGTCATCTGTTTTGCAGTTCTTTGTATTAGATGTTGTCATCAACTTTCGCCGTCTCAGTGAAGGGGACCTATTTACCCAGCTCAGGAAAATAGCTAGGATGGCAGAAAATGAAGATGAGAGACTTCCACCAATTGGATTATTGACGTCTGATGGAAGATTAGAATGGGCCCGAGCAAGAGAGATTCTAATGAAAGGTAACATAATTGCTTTTCTAAATCTGCAATATCAGTTATAAAAAATAATAACCAGGAAAAATAAATGTTATTGCATATAAGGTAATATAATTAATACTATAGATCATAGACCATAAACAGTGGTACCAACATTATTCACCATTCGTACAACTGAAGGTTATTGTAAGTGAAATTCATCTTACATCTTTCAAACATCTGCCTGTGTATGACCTGCACTACAACTTTTATATATTCTTTGATCTCCAGCCCTCTCTCTTCACCGACTTTTAGAAAAATCTGAGGATGACTGGGATAGAAGGATTATGTAAAACATAGGTGTGCAGTGACAGAATGTATGGAAGCAAGCTACAAGGCTAAAATCCAGTTATTCAGGCAACGCATGCACCAAATCACTGTAGACAGGGATGGACTGGCCATTGGGACTACAGGGAGTTTCCCGGTGGGCCGATGGCTCAGTGGGCCGGCTTCAGTGACAGTGGACCGCCGCCCCCCTTCGCTCCTCTGTCTCTCCCTTCCCGCAGCGATTACCTCCTCTCCCTCCCTGGGGGAAACAAAGAAGCAGGGGGAGGACAGAGGAGCATGGGGGAGGGGAAAGACAGCTGACTCAACAGATATGGCCTGGGAGTTTCTCACTTCTGCCTAATCGTGTCCCATAAAGGGGGGCACCAAACTGATTCTTTGCCCCGGGTGAAATAATATCTAGCTTCCCCACTGGTACTGCCTATAAGAGTACCAGTACCAGCCGTTCTAATCAAGTACTCAAGTTCTACTAAAGTAGAACGGCTAGTGGCTAGTGAAGGGGGAGAGGGGGCTTGGGTGGCCGGGGGGGGGTTGCGGGAGTTGTCCGGCCGCCATGGGAGAGACCTGTCAAGGTGGGCCAGTCTGGATGAATTCCAGGGCCAAATTTCTGTCCCAGTCCAGCCCTGACTGTAGACACTACTTTGCTATCAACAGCTATCTGAGTAGGTCAATATCCAACAAAACGTACAGAAATAATAATAGTAGGCGCAACTTATTTATGTACAGCTCTGCGCTTTAGGATATAAGCACTCAAATTGTCCAACCTCAATGATAAAATACCATGGATAAAAGCAGCTGCTAAAAAGAAAACAGTCCAAAGTACATAAAGCAGAAAATGCAGTGAATGACTCCCATAGAGTCCAATACAGTCCTGCAGCAGCGCTGCAAACTCTACGCTTGTTGTGATCCTAGACAGTGTTGAGGTAAGAAAGATGAGCTCAAATCACCACTGTTGTTCACCACGTGGAGGTTAAGGAAACCCCTTCAGGGGATACACTCACCAGATGGTAGATGTAAAACAGCATGTAATCCACCTTACTCGTATTCGGCTATAATCCACAGTTTTTGAACAAAATTGTGGAAGAAGTGAAGACAGTCCCCAGAGAAATGTGTCTAAAGGCTAAAGAAGAAACGACAGGACTAATCACCACAACAAATAATTCGAAGCAATGGGGCTTCATCTCCCAATTTCACAGCCAGTATAAGGAGGTCGAAGCCATCTTTAACCAGCACTGGCACGTTCTTTTATTGGATAAAAAACTGGGCCCAGTAATACCGCAAAAGCCTGAATTTATTTACAGAAAAGCCCCTAATCACAGTGATTTGGTGGTAAAGAAAATTCTAGATTTGCCAACCAAGCCTCAAACATTCTGGGACAAAAATGGCTTATTTTCATGTAGGAAGTGCAAACCGTGCAGGGAATTGAAACATCTACAAAGAGGACTGGATCATTTCTTGTCTCCCTCTAATAATCGGGAATTTGAAATTAAACAATTTATTACCTGCAACAGCAACTTCGTAGTGTATGCCCTCAAATGCCCGTGCGGCCTGTTATACATCGGACGAACCAAAAGACTTCTTAGGCTCAGGATTGCTGAACACATTAAAAATATAAGAAATGGGTTCACAGACCACAATGTGTCTCTCCATTTTAAATTAATACACAACCAAGACCCGTCAGGTCTTGAATTCTGGGGGGTTGAACATTTGGCAGCACATTGGAGGGGCTCACATAGAGTTTGCAAACTATCCAAACGCGAAACAAGATGGATCTATTTGGTGGATGTACTAATGCCGAAAGGCCTTAACGTAGAAGTAGACATTAATTGCTTTATCAGTGACACATAGATACCCATCACCCCACCAATGTAGATATTATCTATCCAGTAAGGGTTTAATTATTTGGTGAATATCCAACAAAAGTCTATAATGCAAAACCTGTTCCTGCTAATGTTACAGAGAACAATAACTTCTGCAACAATATTAAGCCTCACAGCTTACTTTAGGCCATGGGCACAGTTTATTTCCATATGTAATTTTCCCCATACCCCTGGCATTTAAATTTGTTTTAGACAACTTAAAAATTCTTGCCCAAAATCCCACCCACAGATTGCTCAGAGGAACAAAAAACAGCTTTCAGGCTATTTGCCACTACCATTACATACTCTGGGCAATACCCATCTTTTTCTACCAAACGCTGAGCTCATTGGGCACTATCTGGATGTTCTTAGCCCACATATACTGCGTTTTAATAATAAATGTTGAATTTTGCTGAGGCCCACTTCCAATCTCAAGCCTCGTACACACGCACGGTTTTCTCGGCAAGAAGCAGCAAGAAAACTGCTGGCAGAGCTTTCTTGCCAAGTAAACCGAGCGTGTGTTACGAGGCTTTGAGGTTTCTCGTCAAGAAAACTGCCCAGAATCTCGACAAGAAAATTTGAGAACCCGCTCTCTATTTTCTCTTTGTGAGATTCTCGTCAGTGTTTTTCTGCCGAGAAACCCGAGCGTGTGTATACTTACCTCTCCATGGAAACCCGCGCATGCTCGAAATGACTTTGACGCATGCGTGGTAGCTTCCCAGGCATAGGTAGGGTGAAGCAAGATGGCGGCGACGGCATCTAATGTGACGAGCGCATGCTCCTCATAGTCGATGATGTCACTGCGTTCGCGCCATTCAAAAGAACGGTGGTTCTTTTGAATGGTGTGTGTGTACACTTGGCCGGCAAGAGATTCTTGCCAGGAATCTCGTCAGGAAAAACGACATTTTTTTCCTGATGAGAATCCGGGCCGTGTGTACAGGGCTTAAGTCTATTTTCAGTAAACACACTAGTGACTCTTTTAAACTCCTGGTGCCTTCCAGGCTGATACTACTTGACTTATCTTGTAGGTTTCTAGCATAGACTCACCCATCATTGTTTCAGCAGACACATATTAAAATTAGGAGGTAATATCTTATTGATGCCTCTTACTTATTGTTCATGTCCATAATTGTTTATTCAGTAGCTGTAATGTAAGAGTTGATAGACGTATGCCTAAATGTCATGGCATTGTTGCTGTGTACATTCCCTCTCTCATCTAATAAGTTATTGTGCTTGAGCAGTTTAATGTATATAAGTGTGATATGCATATTGCCATCGTCTTTCACACTGGGTATTTATATACCACTACTCAGGGCTTTTTTTTCTCAGAGAATAGGTGCAGGAATTCCCCTTCTGAGTCACCCCTTGTCTCCACCCCCTACCCACCTCCGAGCACTGTCCCTTGGTTCCAACCCCTACCCACCTCCCAGTACTACCCTTTTTAGAGTCATTTGTATAGAGTTTGTCAATGAGAACAAGAAAAGCAATAAAAGAGATCCCCTGCAGCCAGCAGCAATAGACTCCCTCCATAAACAACAGATCATCCCTAGCAACAATGGACCACTTGCAACAATATACCCCCCCACCATGGCAACACTAGACCCCTGGCAGCAACAACAAATCTCCCCGCAGTCAGCATCAATAGACCCTCCAGCAGCCAGTAACAGTAGATCCCTCCAAGCAACAACTGACCCCCCAGCAACATAAGACCCACCCCCAGCAACAATAGGTCCCCCACCAGCAACAATATACCCCCCTGAAAAAATTGATTCCCTTCAGAGACAATAGATCAACAGCAGCCAATATTAACAGACCCTGTAGCACACCCCAGCCCCCCCTTGCCATTACATACATTCAGTGCTGGAGGTGCTGGAACTACGTTCCTGCTTTTTGAATAGGCCAACTGTAGCAATAGGTGGACAGAGGGGAATTGGATCAGCCATGCCACCACAAACTGCAGGCACAACATGTGAGCCCATCATTACAAGGTAATGCAAACAAACAGAACAAATTATGTAACTGCACTAATATCTAGGTAAAACCAATAAAACATCTGAAAGTGTACAATGTCTGTAAGATAAAGATACTTAAATTTTCTTAAAATTATATGCCTTATGAGAAATGACTGAATCAATTACCATGTTCAAGCCAGATCATTCCGACGTTTAACTAATGGCAGAACATTTTGAAGGCTCCCCCAACCCACCTTTTAAGGTTCCATAGTGCCCAAAAGACAGTCCAGGGTAGCCCTGTCATCAAAATCAATGGGGTCAATTTACTGAAACTGTAAAGTACAAAATCTGGTGCAGTTGTGCATGGTAGCCAATCAGATTCTAACTTGAGCTTGTTCAATTAAGATTTGTTTTTTTATGCAGAGCTGTACCAAAATTTGGCACTCTCCAGTTTTAGTAAATCAACCCCAATGTCTCCCCAATGAACGAACACAACATACAGGGATATACAATCTAATACTGACATATAGTCACACACATAGGTTGGACTTGATGGACTTGTGTCTTTTTTCAACCTTACCTACTATGTAACTATGTAACTATATGCACACAGTGCTTAACACACACAGCAGTGCTGCTCAGAAACACTATAACAATGCTTATGAGTATACCGTATATGTGGCGCTGCTTAGAGCCTTCAACACGGTGCTTTCTAATTGTATTATTCCTCCTCATCAACCTGCAATTGATATCTACAGCGTGTTAGAGCACGGCTAATCAGAGGCTTCACTGCTATTTTGCACTGACAGTGCTGAGTCCCACAGCACTTTGTGTCACATAGCTGGGTCTGTGTGTGTGTTCGGTGGCACCGTAACAAGGTCCCGCCCCCCTAGACCGGCTCGTGTGATAGGCGGAACACTGATTCAATCTGCTACCACATGAGCTGGTCTAGGGGGGCGGGGCCAGCACCGCCGAGCACACACACAGACTCAGCTCCCTGACACGCAGCACTCCCGGTCAGGAGACCGGTGCTTTGTGACAAACAAGAGGAGGAGGTGGGAGGGGAGCGCTGCAGCCACAGATCAAAGCAGCCCCGCCGCCCCAGGACAGGCGACCTGTAGCGTGGCCTCTACTGCGCTCCCTTTCTCCAGTAAATGGTCCCGCCCAGGGCATCTGTCCCTTCTGCCCACCCCTTGTACCAGCCCTGGGTCTTCATAATGTTCCCTCATTATCATTTTTGTTATATCAGTAGTGCTTTGCAGTGTTTTAAAAGTGTATCCAACATTATTCTTGTAACTTTTTAAACCATTTTTTGCTGTATAATCAGGTAATTGGAAAATAATTGACGGTGCCTGGATGTCATTCATTTTTATTAGTACATCTTACTCTTTTAGTAGTTCAGCTTAAATTGCCCATTGCCGCACACTCTAGAAGTAGATTTTAAGCAGGACATTTTATAGACTGGGTAATGACAAGAATGAAATTGTAAATGGCAAGACGGAATAACAAGATTGAGGATACTTTATATTTGCTCTGTGTGTGCTTTTAACCCCTTCAGAATACAAATAATTTTTTCCCCTTATAAACTAACTGGCCTCAATGGCTGTCAAATTTCACTTTTATATACTTTTATATACTTTTTTATATATTTTTGAGCTGTCATATATGCACAGGAATACAGTAAAATATTGTTTTCTTTTAAGTCCAGACACATTGAGGGGAATTCACTAGACCCCTTTCACACTGGGTCATTTTGCAGGTGCTATTGCGCTAAAAATAGCGCCTGCAAACCGATCTGAAACAGCCACTGCTGTGTCTCCAGTGTGAAACCCCCAAGGGCTTTCACACTGGAGCGGTGCGCTAGCAGGACGGTAAAAAAATTCCTGCTAGCTGCATCTTTGGGGCAGTGAAGGTGTGTTGTGTGTATACCGTTCCTGCCCATTGAAATCAATGGGACACTGTGGCTATACCGCCGGCAACGCGCCTCTGTAGAGGCGCTTTGCGTTGGTTTTTAACCCTTTCTCGGCCGCTAGCGGGAGGTAAAACCACCCCGCTAGTGGCCGAATAGCTCCACAAAATTGGCAGTAAAGCGCCGCTTTACCGCCGACACCGCTCCCGCCCCAGTGTGAAAGGGGCCTTAGAATAGCACGGACTGAATCTGGAGCAGTTATGAATGACAGCCAATAAGCCTCTAGCTTTCATTTTTAATGCTTGAACGATCTGAGGCTAGAAGCTGATTGGGTACTATGCATTGCAGCTCCAGATTATGCCTGCCCCAGTCTCTATTTCTTTAATAAATCAACACCCAAAATCTTCAACGTGTTTATAACTACTGTATTTATTGGCATATAACACTCACTTTTTTACCCTGAAAATAGAGGGTAAGCTGTGCCTGTGTGTTATACGCAGGGGGCTGTGGAAAGTTGTTTTCCTGAAACTAAAAGTTAGGGTGCGTGTTATACGCCTGTGCGTGTTATACGCTGATATATTCAGTAGTCAAAAAATGCAGAAACTCAACACAAATATTCAAGCTGCTTGTGTCTTTTCTGAATGTACATTCTGTACAAAATAAAGCATTCCATTTTATGCATATTAGTCCATATTGTTTTATTTTAAAAAAAAGTAAACAATATTTCAGGATTTCAATTAATCACAGTCTGAAACGTACCTGCTAAATAAACAACTTTCTGTTGCTGCTGGGCAAGGAGAAGCATATCTGTGTGTAGAGAGGCTAAATTCAGTTTTACAACTGTTTTCTAAAAGTTAAAGGGTCACTAAAGGAATTTTTTTTTTTAGCTAAATAGCTTCCTTTACCTTACTGCAGTCCTGGTTTCATGTCCTCATTGTTCGTTTTTGCGTTGATGTTGCTGTAATTCCTCTCTGTTCTGGATATTTCCTGGTTGTCTGTTTCCTGATAACCACAGTACTGGGAGATTTCTCACTGTGGTCACTAATCAAGGAGGTGTGATTAAAACCCCTCAGCACCAATCCAGTTTGGTTTTACAAAGCATCACTGCCCTCTATTGGCTCTCTGGCTCTGTACATCAGAGAAGCAGGAAACCACAGCAAAAATGAAACTAAACTGCAGATACATTATATGATTGTTTTTTATCTATTTTTAATCATTTTTAAAAGGAAGAAAAGTTAACTATTATGTCTCTATACCCTGTAAACAGTCTTTTCAGCTAAAACATTTTTTTTTCCTTTAGTGACCCTTTAAACCCACTACATGAGTAAAACTATTTTCATATTACTGGGTTTAGTAACACTTTAATGTACACATAAACATTGTATAATACATTTTAGCCCATACTGAGTAAAATCTAGTATTCTTGCAGTATCTTAGCACATTCAAATCCAATATCTCTACCTCTTCACAACTAGCATGCTAAAAGGAAATTATGTAGAACAACAATAGTCTTAGGTTGCTGTTGAGCAAGACATATATGGACAGCCACACACCAAAAAAAACATTGTAAGGTAGCCTTTAATGGTGAAAAAGGATAAAAAGCACTACAAAACACAGCAAGCAGTGGAATATACAGCTGACGCGTTTCGCACTAAGGTCTAGGGCTTAGTCATAGCTAATAATTCTCATGTTGTTGTGTGTAATTCATTATAAAAGTTTCCCCCGTTACATAAAGCAAAATCTATAGAATGCTGTTTATCTACTATTATTATTTTTGCTGTTTTTTAGTCAATCAGACTAACAATCTCCCATCACATACCTTTCTCTAGCAATACCCACCCCCCCACATTTTATTTGTTGAGCTAGATGGATTTGTGTCTTTTCTCAGCCAGACTATGTAATACCAATTAGGAGTCACATGTCTGACTCTGTCAGCTTGTAAACATGATGTGACAATATAGTGATAGGCATAATGTGGAAACTAGTTCAGGGTGACAAAGAGACCTTAGGGGCTTCATGGTGGTGCTGAAAAGAATGAGCCTAACCAAAATCATGGCATTTTCTAAAGACATGGCTGTGATTGTTGTGTGAGTGGAGACAGCAGAACATAAAAGGGAATGTAAGCAAGCCACATCTGCTTCAGCATAAAAAATTCATAGACAAGAAGTTATCCATTATAGGTAATAGATGCAGTTAGATGATATGACCTTCGAAAGACTGTATACACCCGCCTGTCTTCATGCAGCAAAACACATGCATTTTACTGCATAAAAATACTTTTCAAATAGAAATCCTATTATCTCCTATTTGACTGGTTCACATTTATGTGCTGCAGTTTAGTGCAGGGATAGACTGGCCATTGGGACTACAGGGAGTTTCCCCGGGTGGGCCGATGGCTCAGTGGGCCGGCTTCAGTGACAGCGGACCGCCTCCCCCCTCCACTCCTCTGTCTCTCCCTTCTTGCAGTGCTCACCTCCTCTCCCATCCCGCATCACTCACCTGGGGGGGAACAGAGAAGCAAGAGGAGAACCAGAGGGGCAGGGGGGGCAATAGAGTAGCATGGGGGAGGGGACAGACAGCTGACTCAACAGCTATGGCCTGGGAGTTTCTCACTTCTGCCTAATCTTGTCCTATAAGGGGGGGCACCTAACTGATTCTTTGTCCCAGGTGAAATAATGTCTAGCTTCCCCACTGGTACTGCCTATAAGAGTAAGAGTACCAGCCGTTCTACTCTATTAAAGTAGAATGACTAGTGGCTAGTGAAGGGGGAGAGGGGGCTTGGGTGGCCGGGGAGGTGCGGGAGTTGTCCGCCCGCCATGGGGGAGACCTGTCAAAGTGGGCCAGTCTGGAAGAAGTCCATGGCCAAATTTTTGTCCCAGTCCAGCCCTGTATCAGGCCTACGGACCCTTTCAGCCTAAATACTGATACCATTTTCCTTTGAAAGAAAAATGCCTCTCCTCCTAATTCCCTGGGGCTCCTCGCACCACTACTTCATTTAAAAAGTCCTGCATACTGCCCATTAGGGAGTAAAAAACAAACAAACAGAACGCATTTGCGTTTTTAACCGAAATGTTGCTACATAGCAGGGTGGGAGGTTCTCAATACTGGGTTTACACTAGTGGAGAGTACATTGTTGTCTAGATGTGTTTGTAACCAGAATGAAATGCAAACTTGATTCAGTGTAAGGAGAGGACACTCAGCAGCTGTTTAGACATATGGACTGGACACATCTGGAGCACTAATGTGGGACACCAGAACAACCTTTTTAGGGTGTCCCACACAGGTGGTCCAGTGGATACTTGGGGTGTCTCCATGTGTGAAACTTGTCCAAAAAAGGTAAGTATTCCAGCTTTGGTAAGGGAAAAAATCATGTCTTCAGCTTGGAACTCTGTCAAAACAGACATTTGTACCACACTTCCAAGCAATGTTTCATATTGCTATTTCTGGCTATTTCTGGCCTCAAAAGTCGGGTCAGAGCCAGGAGAAGATCAGGGTAAGCCAAGGAACAATCCAGGGTCACAGCAAGACAACAGGAAACAGGTTCAGATTCTGGAACTCAGGGAGAGCTAAAGACAAATCTTATATAGGCCAGCAGAGGGAACCATATGTCACATGATGCGCCTATGGTGCCCATTTCTTCTACTGGCAAAATTGCCAGTACTTCCACGGCCTATTTCCTGACAGACATCTTACTGACTGGAATGGTACCAGCTGATTGTCAAAAAGCAAGTGGTACCAATATTAAAAAATATATACCTGGAGACTACAGACCAGTCAGCAAAACATCAAGTATGTCAATTATTGAAAAGAATGATAAGAGACCATATCCAAGATTTTGCTGATGAAAATAGTTTAATTAGTAGAAATCATCATGGATTCATGTAAAACCATTCTTGCCAGACCAACCTTTCACCATTCTATGGCCCCGTACACACCATAGAATCCATCCGCTGAAAAATCTCAGCGGATCGGTTTCAGCAGGTAAATTCTATGGTGTGTACACGCCAGCGGATCTGTTTCCGCGGATTTTTCTCCCATGCGATGGATTTCCAGCAGATAAATATTTGAAGACATGTCTTCAAATCTATCCGCTGGAATCCATCCCAACGGATTGATCCGCTGGTCTGTACAGACTCACCGGATCAATCCGTCCAAAGGGATCCCCCGCATGCGTCGTAATGATTCGACGCATGCGTGGAATTCCTTATATGACTGCGTCGCGCACGTCGCCGCGTCATCATCGCGGTGATGGCGCGACACGTCATCGCCAGAGGATTTCGGCGCGGATTTCGATTCGATGGTGAGTACACTCCATCGCATCAAAATCCGCGCAAATCCTCGAAAAGGATTTATCCGTGGAAACGGTCCGCTGGACCGTATCCGCAGATAAATCCTCCCGTGTGTACGGGGCCTATGAGGTGAGCTGTAATTTAGATGGAGGAAGGCCTGATGACATAGTATAGAGAAATTTTGCTAAGGCATTTGATACAGTACCCCATAAACAATTTTTTTTGTTCAAGTTAGGGCCTTTTGGCATTGGTGAAATTGTATGCACCTGGGTAGAAAACTGCATAGGCACATCCTGAGGGTGGGGATAAATGGCATATTTTATGAATTTCCAAGGACCAATTCTATTTACTTCTTCATAAAATATATAGATGTTGCAATAAGTAGTTCAGTCTCAGTGTTTACTGATGATACAAAGCTAAGCAGGGCAATAACAGGATACAGCAACTTTACAAGAAGACCTCGTGAAAATAGAAGGAGGGCAGCTATATGGTAGATTAGGTGTAATGTTGAAACATTTAAAGTAATGCAGATGGGAGCTAAACATATGAATGCAAGTTATTCACCAGGAGAAGAACCTCTGGGGGAATCAAACATAGAAAACGATCTGGGAGTCCTAGTAGATCACAGACTCAGCAATAGCATGCTATACCAAGCTTCATCAAGCAAGGTGAGCAGACTACTAGCATGTAATAAAAAGGTATTCACTCAAGAGATAAAGCTAGAATTCTACCATTTTCAAAAACTCTGATTCGTCCACATCTCAAGGATGCCATCCTGTTTTGGTTACCAGCCCTCAGGAAGAATGTCCTTGAACTAGGGAGAGTCCAGAAAGGGCAGCAAAGCTCATAAGGGGGAGAGAGGACCACATTTATGAGGAAACCTTAAACTTTATCTCCCTGGAGAAAAGAAGGTTATGAAGGGATATGATCACAATATACAAATCTTTAAATGGGGACTCTAGAAAGGAAACTATTTAATCTAGGGTTCCTAAAGAAGACACATAGCTACACAATGAAGTTGGATGAGAAGTAATTCAAACGTAAACTGCTTGAGCGGTTCTTTACTGTTAGAGCGGTGAGGATGTGGAACTCCCTTCCATAGTTGGTGGTATCAGCAGGGAGTGTAGATAAATGTAAAAACTTTTAGACGTGTGTCAGCAAATGTACAGGTATATTGAATGTGGTAGTGGCATAAACACACAGACACACTCTGGTTAAATTGGGTGGACTGGTGTCTTTATTCAACCTTACCAACTATGTAACTTTATGCATGTATGTGCCACACTCATATTTTAGAATAATTTTTTTCTAGGGACAGGCACCTCCAACTTCTCTATTTACAATGCCTTTCTGCATAGCCAGCACCCTTTTGGTTTTGTGGGACGGAAGCAAAGCCAAGGGATCAGCAGTTTTTAGAGCGGTATCATCTCTCACTACAAACATTCCAGCCAACATTTGTCGAAAAGTTTCACCATCGCTGCTTCAGCAAAAATCACTTAATTTAAAAATAACTGATACCACCAACATTCTTTCTAACACACAAGCAGATCCTGTAGTACTCATTGCAAATACTTAATTTGTATACAGAAATCTTGATATTTGTGTGTATATATATATATATATATATATATATATATATATATGAAATGCAAAATTCTAAGCATTTGTTAATAACGGTTAGTTACAGCAAGTTGAAGCTAATAATAAGCTTGTTGATTGATTAAAAAACAAAGCAAATTGAACGAGGGCAATGATTTATTACCTGATCAATATTATATTTGTCTTGTGAATTTGCTAACTGATCGATACTATATCTGTTGAGCATACTAGCCTAATGATCTACAAATTACAGTCTGCAAGTACCTAACAGTAGATGAAGCAGTAAATGAATACCCACACCTCTGTTACAGAAACTAATGTAAGATATTTATGACTGTTGAAGCTGAAACCGTGCTAGTTCTTATAAGGAGAACAATGTATTTTATAAATAAAGTATATATTTTTTATTCTTTTTTGAATACTGTAAATTCAGATCAACAGCTAATATGAACAACTACCCTGTCATAGAAACCTAGTCTGCCTTTTTTTTTTTTTTTTCTGGAGGGGGGTTTAACTTTTTAACCTTTATGTCTGGAGGCCACACTACCAAGCCAAAGTCATTTCTCTTTGGAAAAATACATTTAACCATTTATAAGAGGAGATCTCTATTTAACTTCTTGTCTCTTGAGGCACTGGTTCCTTCTGCCCACACAATGCTCCCTGCATGATCATTTAAAAAAGCAACACATCGCATGGGATGGCTTCTTCTTTCTTTTTCTCTGTGCCAGCCTGCCAATAATGTCTATGCAAGATCTGCATAAGAATCTCGGGCCAAATTCTCAAAAGAGATACGCAGGCGGAACTGCTGTTCAGCCTGCCTATCTCTGTGCCTAACTTTGGAAACAATCCTCAAAAGGCTTTTTCCAAAGTTAGGCAGAAGATCTGACATGTGTAAGACACTTACACGGTCAGATCTTAGGATGCAGTACCGCATCCGCCGCTGGGGGCATTTCTCATTGAAATGCCGCTTTGAGTATGCAAATGAGGACTTAAGCAGATCCACAAAGCATTTCAGCATTGTGATTTCTGCGTAAGTTCCGATTTGCTTGCGCAAAACTAGGGCTGGTTTTACAATGTGGAAAATTAGTCACACCATGTAAAAGCCCATTCAAGCGACGGCATTTGTTATGCATTCCCGAGGGAGAACTCCACGGCAATTTGTAAAATCAAAACTGGCATGGGTTCCCCCCCCAGGAGCATACCAGGCCCTTAGGTCTGGTATGGGTTGTAAGGAGACCCCCCCTACGCCGAAAATTCGACGTAGGGGGTCCCCCTACAATCCATACCAGACCCGTATCCAAAGCACGCTACCCGGCCGGTCAGGAAAGGGAGTGGGGACGAGCGAGCGCCCCCCCTCCTGAGCCGTGCCAGGCCGCATGCCCTCAACATGGGGGGGTTGGGTGCTCTGGGGCAGGGGGGCGCACTGCGGGCCCCCCCACCCCAGAGCACCCTGTCCCCATGTTGATGAGGACAGGACATCTTCCCGACAACCCTTGCCGTTGGTTGTCGGGGTCTGCGGGCGGGGGCTTATCGGAATCTGGGAGTCCCCTCAAATAAGGGGGCCCCCAGATACCGGCCCCCCACCCTAAGTGAATGGATATGGGGTACATCGTACCCCTACCCATTCACCTGGAGGCAAAGTGATAGTTATTAAACACACAACACAAGGGTTTTTAAAATCATTTATTAGTCTGCTCCGGAGGCCCCCCCTGTCTTCTTTAGCTCTAATACCAGGGGGGGCTTCTTCTTCCACTCTCCGGGGGGGTCTTCTCCGCTCTCCGGGGGGGTCTTCTCCGCGCTCCGGGGGTCTTCTTCTATCTTCGCCGCTCTCCGCTGTTGACTCGGCGCACCCCGGTTCTTCTGCAGCTGTCCGGTGCCTTCTCCTTCAGCGCTGGCTGCCTGCTATCTTCGTGTGTTAGCTCAATTACTAGCAGGCAGCCAGCGCGGTCTTCTGTGACGTCATCTTCTTCTCTTCTCTTCCCTTCTTCCGATGTTGACTCGACGCCTCTTCTCACTGCAATGATGGAAGCGCGCCTTGCATCCCATTTATATAGGCATCAACGTCCCATCATGCTCCGGTAGGTACCCACGTGGTGGGTGCCTACCCACGTGGGCACCTACCGGAGCATGATGGGACGGTGATGCCTATATAAATGGGATGCAAGGCGCGCTTCCATCATTGCAGTGAGAAGAGGCGACGTGTCAACATCGGAAGAAGGGAGAAGAAGAAGATGACGTCACAGAAGACCGCGCTGGCTGCCTGCTAGTAATTGAGCTAACACACGAAGATAGCAGGCAGCCAGCGCTGAAGGAGAAGGCACCGGACAGCTGGAGAAGAACCGGGGTGCGCCGAGTCAACAGCGGAGAGCGGAGAAGACCCCCGGAGAGCGGAGAAGACCCCCGGAGAGCGGAGAAGACCCCCGGAGAGTGGAAGAAGAATCCCCCCCTGGTATTAGAGCTAAAGAAGACAGGGGGGCCTCCGGAGCAGACTAATAAATGATTTTAAAAACCCTTGTGTCGTGTGTTTAATAACTATCACTTTGCCTCCAGGTGAATGGGTAGGGGTACGATGTACCCCATATCCATTCACTTAGGGTGGGGGGCCGGTATCTGGGGGCCCCCTTATTTGAGGGGACTCCCAGATTCCGATAAGCCCCCGCCCGCAGACCCCGACAACCAACGGCAAGGGTTGTCGGGAAGAGGTCCTGTCCTCATCAACATGGGGACAGGGTGCTCTGGGGTGGGGGGGCCCGCAGTGCGCCCCCCTGCCCCAGAGCACCCAACCCCCCCATGTTGAGGGCATGCGGCCTGGCACGGCTCAGGAGGGGGGGGCGCTCGCTCGTCCCCACTCCCTTTCCTGACCGGCCGGGTAGCGTGCTTTGGATACGGGTCTGGTATGGATTGTAGGGGGACCCCCTACGTCGATTTTTCGGCGTAGGGGGGGTCTCCTTACAACCCATACCAGACCTAAGGGCCTGGTATGCTCCTGGGGGGGGGAACCCATGCCGGTTTTTTCTTTGAAAATTGGAAGTGTAACTTAACTGCTGAAAGTTAAGTTAGGCAGCTTTTTTGAGAATTTGGCCCCTCATTCTTAATTTCTTCTCTGCCTTGTCTCACTGGGATTTTGCAAGACTGCAGAATCTTGTAGTTTAATAACAAGTTCTTCCTGGAAGGTACTGGTGACATAGCTTTGACAGGAAGCAGCTCTGATGCCCTGGCTACTTTTTTAGCGCCTACTGAAAGCCAGGACATGGGTAAAAAATATAATTAATCAAAAATGGCCATTTTAAGCAAAATAGCTAATGTCAACTTGTTGAAAAAATCTTACATTTTATATTTTTGTTATTCAGGCTCAGTAGAAAATGTGCCCTAACAGTTTGCTTTAGATAAAGCCTGCTGCATTCTTTCTGAAAGTAGTGGTCTGACATGCCTTCGGCCTTAAGAATTAACCTTTTCAGGAATTCAGCAATGACCATCTACAATTTCCATACTTCAATCAAAATGGGCTTATCCTTTTATGCCCTCCTGCTGAGCTAAACAAGCTTGACATCCCCAGATGCATTCTGACCTCATAATTATAGTTGTGGCCTCTGCTGTTTGCTTAAAGGCAACTGACAGATCTGCAGTACACTGGAAATTTGAGGGTAAAAGGGATAACTGCACTTTATTTAAATGAGCACTTGTTCTTAACAAGCAACAAAATTCAAAAATAAAATATTTACTGTGCTAAAAATTTTGAAATGTCAATTGTGGGCTGAATACCCCCATGAGGTGGGCTGAATACCCCCATGTTCAGTGCGCACCAGAACATAGCAAAAATTCGGACCCAAACTCCGAACCCCATTGAAGTTTATGGAACCTGAGCTTGAAAAATCAAAAGTCCTATTCTTGTGAGCAAGCCAGGAGTGCTGTAGCACATCAAGGAAAGTTGGTTTTGGGTTGGAGACATCACTGTATGCAGCCATTTCACTAAAATACTGCAAGAATGCTAGTTTCACGCTAGGACATACACGATGCACTACACTGTGGTGTGGTGCCTAAATCCTTACGTTTTTAATTGTGCACGTCTAACTGTAATTTGCATATATATAAATACCTTATGAAAGTTATAAATATAATTTTTCATTATTCATTTTTTTCACACCCACAGTCAGCTCTTACAGTAAACATTTGGAGCCAGATCCACAAAGATCTGCCTATCTTTAGGCAGGCGTAGCGTATCTAAGATACACTACGCCGATGTAACTTAGAGCGTAGTTTCCTTATCCTGAAAGAATTTACGCCGTAAGTTACGGCGGCATAGTGTAACTGTGTCGGCGTAAGGGCGATCAATTCAAATGGATAAGATGTGGGCGTGTTTTATGTTAATTCTACTTGACCCCACGTAAATGACGTTTTTTTTGAACGGCGCATGCGCCGTCCGTGGGGGTATCCCAGTGCGCATGCTCGAAATCACGTCGCAAATAGTCAATGCTTTCGAACGAAGCCCTATTCGCGAACGTTTTACGCAAACGACGGAAAATTCGACGCTGTCCCAAAGTCCATACTTAACATTGCGTACGCCTCATAGACCCAGGGGTGACGTTACGCCGAAAAAAGCCTTACGTAAACGACGTAAAAAATGCGCCGGGCGGACGTACGTTTGAGGATTGGCGTATCCTGCTAATTTGCATACTCTACGCGGAAATCAACGGAATCGCCACCTAGCGGCCGGCGTAAAAATGCACCTAAGATCCGATGGCATACTCAGTCGGATCGAGCCCACATTCAGTCGTATCTTGTTTTATGGATACAAAACAAAGATACGACGGGGCATCTTAGAACTTACGCGGCGTATCAATAGATACGCCGGCGTAAGTTCTTTGTGGATCTGGGCCTTGATTTTTAACTTAATCTTTTTCAGTTTTTCAGGTACATAGATGTATTAGATATGTCAATATACAGTTTTCACTTTAGAAAAGAACGACATTAAAGGATATACCTAAAAATGCGCATATTGTTTGCAGTAATTGTTGACATCATATCTGACGCATTTGTAATGCTCTATATATTTCCCTATATTTTTACAGACTCTACAAACCGTGACTCTCTAGATATGATTGAAAGATGTATGTGTCTAGTGTGTCTAGATGCACCAACAGGTGTAGAGCTGAATGACACCAACAGAGCTCTTCAACTTCTTCATGGTGGAGGTTACAACAAAAATGGTGGAAATCGATGGTATGATAAGCCTATGCAGGTAAATCTTTTTTTTTTTACTTATTCAATGCTACTGGAAGCAGGTCAAAAGGGACTCAATGTTTTGAAAGTTTCTAATACACCCTGGGGCAGATTCAGGTAGCTTTTACGGCGGCGTATCTCCAGATACGCTGGCGTAATTTGAAATCTGCGCCGGCGTATCGTTACGCCGATTCTCAAAGGCAGATACGCTTAAAAAATAGGCTTCCTCCGCCGACGTAACTTGAATGCGGCAGCGTATAATTGTGTGCAATATTACGTTGACCGCTAGGGGCGCTTCCATTGTTTTCGGCGTAGAATATGCAAATTACCTAGTTACGTCGATTCACGAAGGTACTTGCGCCCGGCGGTAGTTTTTTACGTCGTTTGCGTAAGGCTTTTTCGGTGTAACGTTGCTCCTGCTATTAGGAGGCACAGCCAATGTTAAGTATGGACGTCGTTCCCGCTTCGAAATTTGAATTTTTTTACGTCGTTTGCGTAAGTCGTTCGCGAATAGGGCTGGACGTAATTTACGTTCACGTCAAAACCAATACGTCGTTGCGGCGTACTTGAGAGTAATGCACACTGGGATATGTACACGGACGGCGCATGCGCCGTTTGTAAAACACGTCAATCACGTCAGGTCATCACACATTAGCATAAAAAACGCCCCCCCTCCACATTTGAATTACGCGGGCTTACGCCGGCCCCATTTACGCTATGCTGCCGCAACCTACGGAGCAAGTGTTTTGTGAATACTGCACTTGCTCCTGTAAGTTGCGTCGGCGTAGCGAAAATACAATACGCTGCGCCGCCGTAACTAGGCGCGCAGATACCTGAATCTGCCCTCTTATTAACAACATTGGATAAACGTGTGTGTTCACCAATGTCAGAAGTAAAATAGCAAAATAGGAGAGTTGGAAGCTTTGGTGCATGAAGAGAACTAACTGTCAATTACTAGTGCTGAAAATTGGCATTATTCTTCACATGATCAGGATATAAATATTCCTGACTATGCTCTCTTTGAAAGATATAAGGTAAATTAAAAAGGTGGTTGTGTTTCTCTCTATTTGAGAAGTGATCTAAAAGGGATTGTGAAAAAGAGCCTTGATCATGGAGAGTGTGGTGGTGCTGACTGCTGAGGCATTATGGGTTACATTGCATATAGGTGATATTGCATACGGGTGAACATACTTCAAGGTTAACTATTGGCATTTGTTACAGTCCACCCAGTGTTAATGAGGAGGTAGAGATGCAACTCCTTGCACAGATAGAAGGGAATGTAAGGGCTGGGGCAGCAGTAATAATGGTAGCTTTTAACTACCGTAAAATGGCACTGCTGAAAGGCAGATATTTTTTAATATCTATTACAAGATAATTTAAGGATGAAATTTGTAGAAGCCCAAACTATAAATGATGCTCTGCTGGTAGTATCAAACAATGCAGAGCTTATGGCTACTGTTTTTATGAAAGAACAATGCGGTGTCAGTGACCATAACATGATTTAATGCAATGTATGCTGTAAAAAAAAAAGCACATAGTGGAAAGATACAACTTTTGGGAGCAAATTTGCCAAGGCTGAGGGCTGCTCTCCAAGACCTAGATTGGGAGGAAATATTGTCATCAATGAAAACAGAGCAGAAATAGGAATGTTTCAAATTGACTGTATGCAAACACCCAGCAAAAGTACACTCCTATGGACAGCCATAAAGAAAAATAAAATTTAAAGAATACAATTTAAAAAAATAAAATCTTAATGGAAAGAACGTTAGTGACAAAAAAAAACATAGAAAAAAAATCTAAAAAGAAAATCAAGGCTTTAAAAATTCAAAATGAAGGACATGTTCTTCAAATATATTGATGCTGCAGTGCCAGCTTCTCTGAATGGAGTAGGCAATGGAGTGTTGCGTGCTTGTCAAAGCTCCTTCAGTTCTATTAACTACCACACTGCAGTGGATGATTATGGTGGCATGGGGGGGGGGGGCATTGAAGTTGACCGATTTCTGCTAAACCAAGACAGAGCAGCACAACAGCACAAGGGACACACTGATGGTAAGTGATATACCTTGTGCTATTTTTTTTTTTTTTAAGTAAACCTAGGTTTTATGAACCGGTTTACTCTTTTGATAAAAGGAACAATCTTACCCGAGGGTAATGCTTTCCTGTTGTCAGAGGTTACCAACTTGAAAGACAGAAACTGGAGATAGTCCTTAGTAGCAATATGTTACTTCACAAGGGACAGCAGCTTATCCAGACTCTTGGGTCTGCATGTACAGTACCACTGTAACTTAACAGGGAAGGCTCTGATGTCACAGTCACAGACCACTCACACGACTTTCTGAGCAGGCATGGTTACAACCACTTTTCTAAATCATACACCTTGGACCTCAATGGATTTTCAGGGTGTGAACACATGCTACAAACAGTCATGGTAACACCTACCCTAGCTATGATTTCTCCTTCAAGTTTATTATACTCCTTGGAATCCTTGAGGTTGTAATACAATGTACACATTTTGGGGATCCCTTGTTAAAAAGGGTGCTAGCACATCAGACCACTAGTCCTTGGATAGCTTCTCCCGTTGAGTGACTCTCTCAAAGATGCTGAGGTAAAACACATGACATGTAGGACATATCCTTGGCAGTCAAAGGGTTAATTCTGTAGCCCAGTCTGATTTCTGACAAGAATCAAAATATGTGCATAACAGATGCAGGCTTGTTATACAATATGTACAACAGGCATTGGACCACTATGGACCAGATGGATTGTGTGTTTTTTACTTCAGAAATCCCCTGAAGTATTTCTGAAGTAAAAAACACACAATCCATCTGTTTCCAAACACAAGCTTACTAAAATAATCACATCTATCCCCTTAGATATTTTCTTGAGCGCTGTCCAATATATGATAGCTAATTAGTAATTAGGACATGTTGCAGTTCATGTTCCAACCAAACCATCTTGTTTCTTTATTCAAAAATAAAATAACTATACAACCAATCTGTACAGAGGCTGTTAACATTCATGTACATATAAATAAATAGCTTAAAGCCCAACTCCATCCTAAACTGTGGAAAGAGCCACAACTTCCCTGGAGTTGTTAATCCTGCACATGTGGAAAATGTTCTGTACCTGTGAAACCATACAAAAAATGGGGGGGGGTGCACATAACTGACCCAGGAAGGCAAAGATAACTAAAAACCATTGCCCAAAGAAGTCCCAACCTTTTCTCACCCTACATGATTTTTTGTACTTAAAGTGGAGGTTCACCCTCAAAAAAATTTCTGACATCACATGGAGTCGAGCCATCCTACCGACAGAATGACGATGTTTTTTTTTTTCTCAGCACATACCTCGTTATCACGATTTTCACCCCCCGGCAATCCCGCGGGACCTGAAACCTGAACGTCGGTGCGGCTCTATACGGCACCTGCGCACCGACGTTCGGGTTCTGTCGGCAACCTGTGACGCGCAGTATGCGCCGTTCGGAAGCCTGTCAATCACAGGCAGTGCTTGGGAACGCCCAGTCCCGCGGGATTGCCGGGGGGTGAAAATCGTGATAACGAGGTATTTGCTGAGAAAAAAAAAACCGGCATTCTGTCGGTAGGATGGCTTGACTCCATGTGATGTCAGAATTTTTTTTGAGGGTGAACCTCCACTTTAATGTAGAATCTGTTTTTTATAACTAATGTAATAAAAGATTATGTTAATCTAAGAACAATTGGGTTATATTGTTATCATGTGATAGCAGGTATGTTACCTATCTTCTTATGTGCCCATGCAATCTTTAATAAACAGGTCAAACCACTAGAACTTTGGCTAAGAGGGTTGGAGAACATGCAGATAACATCAAAAAAGGTTTTAAAAACTACAGTGTTTCCAATCACTTTAGATTAGTGCACAACAAAGATCCCTCTCTACTTTGGGGAATAGAAAAAGTTTGTCCCCATTGGAGAGGTTATTACTGATTATCAATCCAGTTTGGTTGTGGGGTATGGCCCCCTGGGTATAGTCTACGGCCCTATCTGTAATGGGTCTACCATGTATGGGATATTACACCTATAGTTTCTATTTAAAAAAGGTGTATTTCCTATTATTAGTTAGTACCCCTTTTGTCAGGGTTGGGACAGATCCCACTTACCAAATAGCCTTTTATTACAATTGTATTTAGTATCATATTGTCATGGATATGCAATAATGTCTGGCAGCTCACCTGTCTCTTCATGTGTTCATTAGAGGCCTAACTCTCTTATCTGGCTGCCTTTATTATCCACCTTCACCTTCTCGTCTTCTTCTTTCTGTGTTCTTTCATCTGGGATTTCCCTTTAGGCCTGGGCCCAGGCAGGGGATGGGGAGGGTACTGTCATGGATATGTAATAATGTTTGGCAGCTTACCTGTCTCTTCATGTGTTCATTAGAGGCCTGACTCTCTTATCTGGCTGCCTTTATCATCTCTCCTCCCTGTACGCAAACTCCCTCTACTTAGGACTACCCAAATACCAGATTTTGCGTCTACAAGTCATCCAGAACATGGAAGCCAGACTGGTGACAGGTAGAAAAATGTGGGAATCTATCGCCCCGGTCTTGAGGTCCCTCCACTGGCTAGCCATAAAGGATCGGATCACATTCAAGACACTCTGCCTCACTCACAAATGTGCACAAGGAAGCGCTCCGCAATACTTAAACGAGAAAATTAAACCCTACGTCATCAATGGGGTGCTCCGATCAACTAACCAAAACCTTCTCGAAATCCCCACAGCCCGCTACAAATCTAAGGGAGAGCGTAGATTTTTAGTCCAAGGACCTTGGCTTTGGAATGCTCTACCCACGACCATTCGCATGGCAGAAAACCATCGGGCTTTTAGGAAAAAACTGAAGACCCATCTCTTCTGAAGGATCAGCACGACTCTGGATACAAGCACCTTGAGGCGATTTGGTTCGCATTTGTCAGCGCTATACAAGTTACTCACTCACTGTATGGCTCCACCCCAGGCCATCCCAGGAACTTTATATTAACCACTGCACTGCTGGTCTGCGGTACTGATCAACGTGTTTGTTAGTATTGTGTTCCTACTTGCCGTGTGCTACGTTATTTCTGTGTACCGACTTTGGCTTGTCTCCGACTACTCCTGTTTGCCTGTGACCCTGACCCTTGGCCTGTCCCTTGGTTATCCTCGTCTGCCTGTTCCCCCGACCTCGGCTTACCCTTCACTATCCCTTGTGTCCTGATTGGCTGCTTCCCCTCTCTCCCTACGAAGCGTGACCTGGGGGACTCCGGGGGCTGCGACCTGGGTTCAGCTGCAGCAAAGGCCATCCTCACCACTAGAGGCTCTGGTGAACACCAACTGGACCTTAGACTCCGCGCCCTGGGGAATCTTGGGCTCAAGCTTCCTGTCCATCTGCAGCAGTCTGCTATAGGGTTCACTACCTTGCAGTGCACCCCTGACTCCAACGGGGTGCATTTGTCATCTGGCCACAGGTGACCTGACACATATATTATCAATTGTTTTTCACCCAGGTCCAGAAACAAATACAACATGCTGCTTTTTTCCTTCACAGAACTGTACTAGAACGTGGTGAAAAAAAGCACCAAACAACAGTACAGTGAGAAAAAATAGGAAAAAAGCTGAAAAAAATTATTTGGAATGCAATCAAAAAATTATATAAAAAAAGCACCGGAAGGCATCAACAACACATTGGGAACAGATCTGGAGGATGTTTTTGTGGTGTGAACATATACTTAAGGCAGAACTTTTTGACTTGAAATGTAACCAAGTAATCGGGGACATGCTACAAGAGGCATACCATTAACTATTAACATAATTAGCAATGTAATTTTAAAATACTGTACAGACAGAAACATAGCCAAGAAGATATTGTTCATTAGTAAAAAAAATATTTATTTATTTCCTGAAACTTTCAAATGTCTGGTTGACCTTGGTCTACACAATGTATTTAGTGTGGCCATCCAACTGTTGATAACAGTGATAATTACAAATTACACTGCATTGTTGGCATAAAATGCTTAGAAAACATTATATGACCACTGCCCTTTCTACTGAGTTCTGCAACTGCTGTTGTGATTGCTGTTAGGTTGTAGGTTTTTGTAGGTGGCAAAAGCCCTGTATAATAAACCAAATTAGGAGGCAATACAATGTGGCAAATTCTGAATCATGTATTTTTTTAAATATAGTATGTATTGGGGGATTCTACACTGACCACTAATGTAATGGGGAATTCACACCAATTACCAGTGTAAGGGTGGGTGGGGAATTGACACCGAACACTATGTAATGTTTTTTTTGCACCAATGTGTGAGTGCTATACTGGCCACCAATGTAAGGGGGAGGGGCTTTACACTGACCACCAATGTAAAGGGGAGATTTACACGGACCCCCAAGGTAATGTATTCACATTGATCACTAGTGTAATGAAAAGATTTTACACTGAGTCGCAATTTAATCAGAAAATGTATGTGGACCACCAATAGAATGAAGACATTTATCCTCTGTTCACACATATGTGTGTTGGGAATGTGAGCAAAATCAAGCACGCTCCTGATATACACAGAAATGCACTGCCTTTTAGCAGATGCGTGGTAGCACTATTAATTGTTAATGGAACCACTACATATCTCCTGACACAGACCAAAATGCATGGTGTTGCAGCACAATGTGGTCTGGTGCAGCACATTTGGAAAATGGGTCAGAGAATCTTTCCTGCATTTCTCATGAATGGGTTGCCCAATGTGCGTGAACAGAGCCTTACAATTACCAGTGACTTAACAGGAGTATTTACTCTGACATTCCACTACCCCCCTCCTCATCTTTCTGCTAATTTCTGTATCTTTACTCACTCTCAGTACAATATAAACAAGACTAAGGATAAATCCAAAGAAGGATCCAAGCTTCACTCACCGGCCAACCCACTGACAACCAAATCAACCTATCTAAAAATATGCATTAAAACAGGGGTTTAGTCTGCACACATTTCCAAATACATGCGTAAGCCACAGAGTCTCGTCTCGGCACCCTGGTATCTGTGATCCTATCTCTAGCTTATGAGAGACTCCACAATGGAAGCACATGCATTCTGATGGATAGGTGGAGGTCAGGTGGACTGAAGGGAGCCCACACCTTCTTAAAGATACAGAGGCACACTGAACACCCAGCAAATCGCACAATGGCTGCAAAGTTGTCAGTGTGTTGCCTGACCAATATAACAGTAATATTACAACAACAAACGGTGTCCACTACCCTCACCTATAACTGGCCATTGCAGAAAGTAGCATTGGAAGGTAACATATGATATAAACAAGAGCAAGGATAAATTCAAGGAAAGATCCAAGCTTTACTCACCAGGCCAGCCCGCTGACAACCAAATCAACATGTCTAACAGTATGCGTTAAAACAGGGGTTTAGTCATTTGCATCCTAAATCCCCTTGCTAACCCCTGTACCCCATACCACCGTATACAGCTCTGCACCCCTCTCTCTGCCTCCTCTGCTAATTTTGTCACCCCAACCCTCCCCCTTACCTCTGCACATCCACTGTTTTCTTCCATTTGCACCCCCAAACTGTAATCACTTCTGTGTTTACCTCTACTCCCCCCCCCCTCCACACTGATGGCAGGCTCAATGACAGCAGAGGCAGGCAGGGTACCTGCTTCCAAGCCTGCTCCCGATTGCTTACTTCCCCTAGCATTCAACAGATTTACATATACATGCCACCGCAATTTACATATGAATCATCTGTAAACTGCACATACAGTAGTAACAGGGCAAGGCTGGGCAGCATGACAGACTCAGCACTTCACACTGCATCTCGGGACAAAGCCCAGGACAGACTTCAAGGGACAAGTGAATGTAAACTGGGATTGTTCTAGCAAATTCAGAACAGTTGGTATTTTCATTAAATGTTTTAAAGGAGATTACACTATGGTCGGTTCTTCTGTTTCACTTATGTGATGAGCAATCCAATTGATTGAGGGGAAGTTCGGGTTGAGGATGCTTGTCCCTTTTAACAGGCAGGAGCGCCTAGAGTATCTTCCATTATCTACTTTACCAGTGTGGTTGCCATTAAGGTTCCACTATGTCCACATATGCCCATATTGAACACCTTAATTAAGGTCATTGGGTAAGCCCCCAATTTTATTGCACGTAGTGAGGTGATCTTATGGGTGTTTTTCTGGATATCTACACACTCTGGGCCAGATCCTCAAAAGAGATACTCCGACTTAAGTGCTGTTCAGTCTGTGTGTAACTTTGGAAACGATCCTCAAAAGGCTTTTTCCAAAGTTACACAGAAGATCCGGCATGTGTAATTGATTTACACTGCCTAATTTTAGGATGCAGTACCGCATCCGCCGCTGGGGGCATTTCGAGTCGAAATGCCGTTGCTAGTATGCAAATTAGCACTTAAGGCGATCCACAAAGCTTTCTAGCTTCTTTTTTGCGCCGTAAGTGTTATTTTGCAAGTGTAAAATTAGGGCTCGTTTTACAAAGTGTAAAGTTAGTCACACCTTGTAAAGGCCCATTGCAGCGGAGTCCGGAGAAGCCCCCCCGGAGAGCGGAAGACCCCCGGAGAGTGGAAGAAGACCCCCGGAGAGCGGAAGAAGAAGCCCCCCCTGGTAATTGAGCTAATAACGAAGACAGGGGGGGCGTCCGGAGCAGAATAATAAACTATTTTAAAAAGCCTTGTGTTGTGTGTTTATTAACTTTTACTTTTTGCCTCCAGGTGAATGGATAGGGGTACGATGTACCCCATATCCATTCACTTAGGGTGGGGGGCCAGTATCTGGGGGCCCCCTTATTAAAGGGGACTCCCAGATTCCGATAAGCCTCCGCCCGCAGACCCCGACAACCAATGGCAAGGGTTGTCGGGAAGAGGTCCTGTCCTCATCAACATGGGGACAGGGTGCTCTGGGGTGGGGGGGCCCGCAGTGCGCCCCCCTGCCCCAGAGCACCCAACCCCCCCATGTTGAGGGCACGCGGCCTGGCACGGCTCAGGAGGGGGGGGGGGCGCTCGCTCGTCCCCACTCCCTTCCTGGCCGGCCGGGTACCGTGCTTTGGATACGGGTCTGGTATGGATTGTAGGGGGACCCCCTACGTCAATTTTTCGGCGTGGGGGGGGTCTCCTTACAACCCATGCCAGACCTAAGGACCTGGTATGCTCCTGGGGGGGGAACCCATGCCGGTTTTTTCTTTGAAAATTGGCATGGAGTTCTCCCTCAGGAATGCATGCCGCTGTCATTTTTTTTTTCCCCGACGCAACTTTAAGCCGTCGCGATCCTCAAAACTCGGCGTAACGTAACTTCGCGCATGCGCAGTACGGCCGACGCGCATGCGCAGTACGGCCGCCGCGGGAGCGCGCCTCATTTAAATGGGACTCGCCCCATTTGAAACGCCTTGCGCCGGCGGAATTTTAGTTACACAGCCTGAAATTTCTAGATAAGTGCTTTGTGGATCAGGCACTTAGGTAGAAACTTTAAGCCAGTGTAACTTAAATTGGATTTTTTAAGTTACGTCAGGTTTTTGTGGATCTGGCCCTCTATTTCTTTGGTGATATTTCAATATACTAATGGACTGTAGATTTCTTTTTTTCACCCATTTGTAAGGACTGGTTTTTGGCTTTAGTTCATTTTTCATGTAAACCTTTATGAAATTCTTTGTTACTAAGCACTGTATACGTATATTTGTCATTGAAAACTGCATCCTGTTTTTGGAAGTGGTTTACACATTAGATTATTTTTATAGTATTGTACAGTATTTTATTATTATCAGTGTGACGAACCCCGGTCACAATCAGCATTACTGTGTTTATTTGCACCATGCACTTTACCACACATAATTTGGAGCGCTGCACATTTTTTTCAACAGCATATACTGTATTTATGATATACTTTACCATAGTATAGTGCTAGCAGCTTTTTTTGGTATGTATGCACAGGACTTGAGTTTCCTAATTCAGTGCTTTATTACACATCTTATGCCGCATACACACGATCGGTCAAACCGATGAGAGCGGTATGATGGACCGTTTTCATCAGACCAAACCGATCGTGTGTGGGCCCCATCAGTTATTTATCCATAGGTTAACCACTTCCCGACCGCCGCATGTATATTTACGTCCACAGAATGGCACGTACAGGCAAATGGGCGTACATGTACGTCCTTGCCTTCTAGCGGGTGGGGGGTCCGACACATCTGACACACCAGACATATGTAGATTCACTGCCCCATAATTTTAGAGCCACAAGCATGCAGGGTAATCCACCATGCCCTTCAGCATTAAAGCGGTAGTTCACCCCCCCGACACATTTTACCATCGAGACAGGCATTGTAGCGCGAGCTACAGTATGCCTGTCCCGATTTTTTTAACCCCGGACTCACCTTGTAATCCGACATCGTAGATTTCGGCTCCCGCGGGGAATGGGCGTGCCTATGGAGAGGGAGGATGATTGACGGCCGGCCCTGGCACGTCACTCTCTCCGAAGACAGCCGGAGTAGGTCTCGGCTCTTCACGGCGCCTGCGCACAGGCTATGCGCACGCGTCGTGAAGACCAAGCCTATTTCGGCTATTTCCGGAGAAGCGTGACGCGCCAGAGCCGGCCGTCAATCATCCTCCGTCTCCATAGGCACGCCCATTCCCCGGTATCTTCGATCTACGACTACAAGGTGAGTACGGGGGTAAAAAATTCGGGACAGGCATACTGTAGCTCGCGCTACAATGCCTGATTTTAAGGTAAAAGAAAAAAAATATATTTTTTTTTGGTCGATAGGGTGAACCCCCGCTTTAAGCACATGTACCCTAACTAAATGAAGGACTGAAATTCATGCCTGCAGCGGACTGGTGGAAAGCAAGAACTGGCAAATAGTTGTTCTATATAAATACATACAGTATACTGTTTATCCTGAATTTATACAATAGTCGTTAAACTTACTGTATCTATAACCTAAAGAGAAATACAACGGTGTAAGATTCACATGAAACTTTGGAGTTAGTTCACACAGTAATACATTTCATTGCTGTGCAATGTTAATATGGGCGTCTGATGATGACCTATTGTAAGCAAATTTCAGTCAAAACACATGTGGTTAACTCATGCAAATTCATTTGGTAACAACTGAAACATAATAATAATGCATATAGTAAGGACATGACTTGGAAAAGTAAAACGAACTGCTTATTTGTAATGTAGTTTTATGTAATATGTCCTTATAATATTTATAAATTATGTGTGCTTTGTCATATTTACGATTAATTCTTCTTTTTTCAGTTTGTTGTAGGAAGAGATGGAGTTTGTGGAACTATATGTGAACATTCTCCTTTTGATGGAATAGTCCTCGTACAATGTACCGAACATTTGTTGAAATACATGTAAGTTGTCAGATTTTGCTCGGAGCAATGACGAACAGCAGCCAAAGGCAACAGAACAAGCTTTCATTACTCAAACTATATAAATATTGGAATGCAAGATCTGATCGTTTACTGTGCCAGTGCTTGCTTTCTGTGATATACGATTATGTAAGACCTAGTATGTGGCCTAAAAGAATAATCTACCAAAACCTTGTATGGAAGCAATGGCTAACTGCTGGTCAAATTAATTGGTGAAGTACTAAACATAGTTTATTCCCATAGTTAACACGAGAGAAAAACTGGACACAGGTCCATCTAGTTCAGCCTAAAAGTGATTATGAAGCAGAAAATAGAATTTATGGTCAAGTTCAGTTAAGGATGGCAACTGAATACAAATCCCCTTAGTCCCTGTTCACATTTGTAGGATTTGTCTTGTGACAATGCACAAGTGGAATCCCATTATTGTCCATGAGCCCTTTTCACACCCATACAATATGTTCCATGTGACTTTGATAAAAGTGCAGAGAAATCTTTTGGTGCGACATAGTATGTCTTTTGCCCCATAATAAAATAAATAAAAAATAAATAAAGAAATCATCAAAATACAGACATACTAGTGTGAACCTAGCCCTAAAGGGGGGACCTAGTCACCACTCCTAACTTTGATTAAAAGAGAAGCCTCTCTCTGACTATGTTTCATGTTGCACCCATATTTAAGGTGTAACATGGTCAGAATCTGCAATCCTCCACCCCCAAAGCCAGCCCCATCCAACCCCTTATAGAATATGTGTTCTTCTCCCCGCTGTCATTATTTGAATTTGGCATGGCTCCACCTGCGCAGCCATGTTACTTATTTACTGTGAACTGTGAATTTAAAAAAACTACAAGTCATCAGCCACCACAGCATAGGGACTGTAGTTCTCAATGGAGCTCAAGTGTGACGACATCACCACACTTGTAGTCCATTGACACTTCCTCCAGCCCTGCAACTGAAGGTCTTTACCATGGTAAGGACATGAGGCTGGAGGAATATTCTGCAGGAGACAAAGCATTGCGTCTTTAATCCACTGATGGTTGCAATGCTTTACAGGCTCCAATGCAAAAAAAGCACCGTATTTATCGGCGTATAACACGCGCCGGCGCATAACACGCACCCCAATTTAAGAGAGAAGTTTCAGGAAAAAAAATTAAATATAGAACTTTGAAGCAAAATAAAGGTAGCTCAAACTTTTTTTTCATTAACATTTATACCACTTATAAGGTAAATATTTTAAATAACATAATTTTAAAGTAAAAGCAATTGTTTTAACAAAGAAAGTGTGTAAATCCTTCTGGGGCTGAAGTGGTTAAGACCAGTGCACACACTGATGCCTGACAAGGGAGGGAAAAGAGACACAAACACTGCAGCGAGGGGGGCTTGTCAGACAGTGTGTATCTCTTAGCTCCCCCCCCCCCTGTCAGGCAGTGTAATTCATAGATTTCAAAGTCCGACAGCCGGCCCGTTTCTCTCTCCGTGCTGCTGTCAACCTCTGTGCTTCTGACCCCCTCCATGCATTTGTCCTCCTCCGTGCATTTGTCCCCCTCCTTGCATCTGTCCCCCTCTTTTCTCCCCCTCCGTGCTGCTGCCCCCCTTGATCTGTCAGGATGGAGAGCGGAGGTAGGAGCCGGTAAATCCGGCTCCTTCATTTTTTGAATGGACAGAGTCAGTGATCACTGACTCTGTTGTCCATTCACATAACTGAAACATTGTATCCTCCTGTGATTACAATGTCCCAGTTAATGAATGGAGAGGAGCCACTGTCTTCTCTCCATTCATTTTCAGTGCAGCTGAGGCTGCAGAGAAAGGGACTGGGGAATATGTGTCCCTAGTCCCTTTCCCGGTCTCAAAGGGGAGATGTCAGAGGTCTGTTAAGACCCCTGATATCTCACCATAGCCCCCCAAAAGGCCTGAAAAAAATAAAAGTAACAAAATAATTGCAATAAATAATAAAAAAAGTTATTGTAAAAAATAATAAAAATAAAATAAAAAAACACACTGGCACTGTCCTCCCCCCACCCCCATTAAAAAAAAGAAAATGTTGTAAAAAAAAATTGTAAAAAACAAACAAAAAAAACCAAAAGATTAGATAGAAGTATCGGTATCGGTGAGTACTTTAAAGAAAGTATCGGTACTTGGACTCGATCTTAAAAAAGTGGTATCGGGACAACCCTAGTTTCTACCTTTCCCTTGCCATTTGCGTATATTTAGGCATAGTGTTCTGTTTACTATCATCAGATATTGGAAGAGGTTGATAAGGTTATTGGGAAGGAGGGGGCTTTGTGGCAAGAATTATGAACCAAGCGCCAGTTAAAATTACAAGCTGAGCTTCTGGCTGGTACAGTAGATCTCAACAAAAGCTCCCAGTAACAAGCATTATAGGGTCCAGCACTTTCATTGTTTAATGCATAACAAGTACTTAGTTTAAATTAAAGTTTTTAATTATTTTGCTAAATTTAAAATATATTACACTAAAGAAAATCAGGAAAAAGTGAAATTCAGAATTATGTCTCAATGATTGATTATTCAACATACCCTTTTTTCTTAAAAAAAATTCTTCATTAAATGCTCACAGCATCCCCACATAAGAATTCAGTGATTTGCCACCTAGTTATTTCTAACGTCTCCTCAAAGGCATAAGGGAATCCACCCAAGTATTTTCATTTTTATGCATGTTTTTTTCTCATATTGGGACTCATCAGGATACACAGTTACATTTTTAACCACAGGCTATTCCCACAAAATATTCTCATAAGCCATAACCTCAATGCAGATATTAATTGTCCAAGAACTTGATGGAAGTTTGGGAAAAAAAGTATTTTCTATTTCCATAATGCAGTCATCAAGTTGCCGAGACATCTTGGACAGATGTTTATTTATTGAGTTAGATTGCCAAAGGTGTAAATTCTTCTCAAATCTCTGTGGTAAGAATTAGGTCTCAATCAAAAGGCATGCACAGCAAGCATTTTTACATTCTTGTTTCCGAAGACCAACATTTCAGCCATAGTTTTCTGCATATTGACAGACATAATGACATTATTTGTCAATGGGATCATTTAACACTGGGGCATCCTCAATAGGAACAGTCTACAATTAGTTAAGGAATGAGATAGCTGTATCTAAAGTAGGGACAGCTTTTTTTTTTTTAAACTACCTTTTCAAAAAGATACTGGTTAGAAGAAACTTTTAGGAGAAAAAATTGCTTGTCAAGATTTAACAATCATCCATACAGAACCAGTTTAAGTCAGGAGTTCACAGTAAAACTTTTGATAGTCTTGAGGCCTTTGCAGGGACCCAGGCTAGTAACTATAGTAGCATCAGCCATAGGCAGTTCCAGTTTTAAACAGGCGTGCACTGTAGCAATAAGAATCAGAGTGATGTCTTTAAACTCAATTTTTAACATTAGATTGAGGCTCATTTTGTCAAGGGGAATCAGGTGTTTTTTTTTAAATCGAAGCAGTACTTACCGTTTTAGAGATAGATCTTCTCCGCCGCTTCCGGGTATGGGCTACGGGACTGGGCGTTCCTATTTGATTGACAGGCTTCCGACAGGCTTCCGACTGTCTCATACAGCGGGTCACGATTTTCCGAAAGTAGCCGAACGTCGGTGCGCAGGCACCGTATAGAGCCGCAGAGACGTTCGGCTTCTTTCGGGTACTCATGACGCAATGTATGCGACCGTCGGAAGCCTGTCAATCAAATAGGAACGCCCAGTCCCGAAGACCATACCCGGAAGCAGCGGAGAAGATCTATCTCTAAAACGGTAAGTACTGCTTCGATTTACAAAAAAAAACCTGATTCTCCTTGACAAAATGAGCCTCAATCTAATGTTAAAAATTGTTTTTCGGGTGAACTCCCGCTTTAAGTTTGGGAGTCAAATCTGCTGATTGTGGCTCCTCAGGAACAAATTCATCCAGAAAAGAGGTTTATGAGACTCCTCATCCAACTGCACATTCACAAAAAAGGCACAAAAGCTGCAACAGCTGCAGGAATGTCAGAAAAAAATTCTAGAAGCAAAGGCTTAGAAGTATGCTTACATCATTTCACGTTCTGCTAATCAGCAATTATAGCTGTAAATTAGTCCATAAAATCTAGCATAGCTGTAAAGAAGTCTGGTTAAAGCTGAGAAGGGGCCATGCCTGATGGAGCCAAGGGAATCTCCAATGAGTGTGGATTCTTATGCCTCGTACACACGACCGAGGAACTGGACGGGCGAAACACATAGTTTTCCTCGTTGAGTTCCTTGTTAGACTGTCGAGGAACTCAACAAGACAAGTTTCTCCATTTCCGTCGAGGAAATAGAGAACTTGCTCTCTTTTTGGCTCATCGAATTTCTCGACAGTTTCCTCGACGAAAATGTACACACGACCGGTTTCCTCGGCAAAAAAATATCTCCCAGCAAGTTTCTTGCTGGTTTTTGACGAGAAACCTGGTCGTGTGTACGAGGCTTATGGTAGAGGACAAAGATCCATGCTATCGATGTCCGGTCCTTTAGGACAGACACTGCAGGCCACACTGAAACTGTTGGTAGCTGGAGAGGGCCAACACAGTGGAACTGCTACTCTTGCATTTGGGATCCAACATACTGCACTACTAAACTGAGGAAATTTCATTTAAAACACAAAGAGAAACCTTGGGTATTTGCAAACCAGAGATTAATGGCCAGCAGGGAATGGCTCACTGTAGGTGGCAGCAAGCGAGGTGAAACTGAGTCCTTTGCAATAGCAGTTAGATTTTTCCACATGCTAGGTAGGAACAAAATATGGAGAGAATGCACCCTTTCCTTGTAATCAATAGAAATAGGATACAATTGTATTGCTGAATAGTAGGAGAAGCTCAGTGCTGAAGGCCATAGATTATCTTCACCCCGTTCTTGGGAGTAGCTCACTAAGGAGTCTTCAGAGACTGGGTCACACCAGAAGTGTCAACCAACACAGTAGACAGAGCACTGGGAAGTGTCACAATCAGAGCCCAATGCCTGAAGTTCACTTTACAGGCAGTCCTCATTGTCAGTCTTGAAGGGTTTTGGTACAGCTTCTGAGGCATCACAGTGAATTGTCAGATTATGATTGCTGCATCTTAGCAGCATACCAAATTCTTCATTGAAGTAAAAAAATAAAAGAAAAAGAAAAACTAGTAAAGATGGAAGTGGGGGTCAGTGTTTGCCAGTGTTTGCCAGTGTTTATGTCCTTCTAAAGGCAGCAGTATAGCCCAATTGTCTATGGATTATCATCGATCATATGTCTTTAAGGAACGATGTAGAAACAAACACAGCCCTTAAAGGGGTTGTAAAGGTTCATTTTTTATTTTCTAAATAGGTTCCTTTAAGCTAGTGCATTGTTGGTTCACTTACCTTTTCCTTTGATTTCCCTTTTAAATGTTTTTTTTCTTTGTTTTCTTTGTCTGAATTTCTCACTTCCTGTTCTTCCTCAGTAAGGTGTTCAGTAAGCTATTCTGGCTGACTTTTCACCGCTCGGATGATGGTGGCAAGCTTACTGAGGAGAAACAGGAAGTGAGAAATTCAGACAAAGAAAACAAAACATTTAGAAGGGAAATTGAAGGAAAAGATAAGTGAACCAACAATGCACTAGCTTAAACTTTATTAAATGATCGCAGCTGTACACAGGTCTTTTTACATATGAGCTTACTGATGTCCAGGGTTGCGTGTTTGTTTTGGACAACCTATATTAGGAGGCACTCTGTAAAGCCTCGTACACACGTTCGGACATCCGACAAACTTTCCCTTGGATTTTTGTCCGAAGTGATTTGTCCGGTCACACCCATAGCATATACACGCTCAGACTTTTCTGCAAACTTTTCTAAAACTTTCCCAACATCACATGTTTTTTCTGCTCTTTTCTGCTCTTTATCGCCACCCTTTGGTTAACTTCTGCTATTGTTGGTTGATTTTAACATTGGTTCTGGGCATGCATGTATTTACTTCGGACAAAAGTCCGATGGCTTGCTGTACACACGGTCGGACTAGGCACCATCGGACTTTTGTTGTCGTAAAGTTTGTCAGCTTGCAGACCGAACTTTTTGTCCGATGAAACCCAAAAAAGTTGGCCCGATGGAGCGTACACACGATCGGACAAAAGTGAAAACTTGTTGATTTTGAAGTTTGTTGGCCGAAAGTCCGACCGTGTGTACGGGCCTTTAGTCAGGAACTGACATGATGTTAGTTACTGGCTCAGAAAAGCAGAGGTTTTGTTTAATTTATGCATTGGGCTTGCTGTTGTGCACTCAAACTGATTTGCTGCCATGCAGAAAGAAGAGTGCAGGGCAAACCTGTTTGAGCCTGTTGCCATTTCAATATTTATAACACTTAATACTGAGTTTTGTGTCTAAAATCTAAATGTCTAAATGCCTTTGGCGTGTCATTATACAGTTTGCATCCTGACGCTTTAAGTATTTCTAAATCACTTTTCAGGAAAAGTAGTCCCAAAAAATTAGTGAGAGCAGATTCAGTCAGTGAACTTCCAGCACCTAGAAGACTCCGGTGGAAGTGTTCCCCTGAAATTCAAGGCCATCTGGCATCTGCTGCTGAAAAGCTACAAAGGTATGCATTTGGTTATTACCCTTCTCTCTCAGCTTAAAGAAAGAAAATGACATTGGCCCGGATTCACAAAGCACTTACGCCGACGTATCTTGAGATACGCCGCGTAAGTGTAAATATGCGCCGTCGTATCCATGCGCCGTGCCCACAAACTGAGATACGCCTAAAAATAGGCTTCATCCGACCGACGTAACTTGCCTACGCCGTCTTATCGTGGGCGCATATTTACGCTGGGCGCATTTGCCGCTCCCATTGATTTTCTATGCACATATGCAAATGAGGGAGACTTGCGCCCGGCACATAATTTACGCGGTTTGCGCAAGTCGTACGTCCGGTGTAAAGTTATTCCCCATATATGAGGCGCAACTCATGCTAAGGTATGGACCAGGGAACACAGCCGTCGTATTTTACGTCGTTTACATAGTACGTGAATAGGGCTGGGCGTAGGTTACATTCACGACGTAGGCAGTGATCCGTCGTATCTTAGGGAGTAGTTCCGACGTGATTCTGAGCATGCGCACTGGGATACGTCCACGGGACGACGCATGCGCTGTTCGTTTTAAGTACTTGTATGGCACTCGGCCCATCATTTGCATGGGGTCACGCCTCATTAGCATGGCTCACGCCCACTTCCACCTACGACGGCTTACGCCGAGGGAACCCAGTTTGGGAGGCAAGTGCTTTGTGAATTTGATGCTTGCCTCTCTGCGCTACGTCGGCGTAGCGTATATTAGGTACGCTGCGCCGGCATAAATATGCACCAATGTATGTGAATCCGGGCCATTGTGTTTAGGGCAGTGTTAGGTTCCAGAAATAAGATGTAAAGCTCTCTACATTTTGTTAGAAAGGTTCCTTTTTTTTTTTTTTTATTATTTATTGTAGTGCACTTAGAGAATGTTTACCAGATACTTTATTGTCTTGTGCAAATCATAATGTAAAATGAATATAATAATATTTAGTCCCTTTTTCAGACATTTAATAAATGACTGTACAGGACACAACAATTTCTATATAGTGCATATTAAATGGTGTCAATAATTGGTACAGTATCTACAGTAGACTTTACGTTGTGAGCAGAATAACTATCACAGGGAAATTGTTCTACTTAACTTGTGATCTGCTATCTAGACATAGATGACTTGTTACTGAGGATACTGAAGATTCATATAGTAAATACTGCAACAGCCACTCAAGATTAGATTATGATGGAAATGCAATGCTATTGTAAAGGGCTCTTGGAAGATAATTAAAGCTAGACTTCAAATAAACAGCTAATGCAAATACTGTATTCATATGACACACAGTATATGGTTAATGTTCTACGAAAAACAAAATTGTAATTCTAGAGGTCCATTCTTGTAATTCTCCACCACCCCTGCCACACCACAAACCAGAAGTTCCCTTTAGTGCTTTCTGGCTAAATTCCATACTCATGGAACAGAGATAATGATATTGATTCTTAGTTCAATAGGCAGAGGGGTGACATAGAAAGATGAAAGTAGATGTGTCATCTGCCTGGCTAGGAAGTGTGAAATCACTTCATTTCACTTGGCTGTACAGCACCACAAATATTTTGTTTGGTGAAACGACTTTATTAGCATTACATTGGCTTGAATGGATTAGGCATTTTACCAGCTGTTGCGGGATGTTGCAGTTATGTACTGTTAAGTGTCATAACCATAAAACAAGGACATTTGTGTCCCAGCTACTGCATTTCACATGTTAAAATAATGGATACACAGCATGCACCCATTACTGAGAAGATGTGTAATATCTCTCTTGGATGCGAGTCCAATATGTAATCCCACCTTTTTCTGTGTTTTCACAGGATAGTACAAAATCTTGATTTTACAGTGCATAGGTTTAATAAATATGGAAAGGAGTTTATCAAAAAGCAGAGAATGAGTCCTGATGCTTTCATCCAACTATCACTTCAGCTTGCATTCTACAGGTAACACATTTACTGTTTAAAACGCTAGTAAACCGCTGTGTGTGTGTGTTTTTTTTTTTTTTTGGAACCTGCAAGGTAAAGCGTTAAGCCTCGTACACACGGCCGAGTTTCTCGGCAAAAACCAGCAAGAAACTTGCTGGGAGATATTTTTTGGCCGAGAAAACCGGTCGTGTGTACATTTTCGTCGAGAAAACTGTCGAGATGGGGCCATACGTCCTTTGGTTTAGCACTGGAGTTGGGTGTAGGCGGAAGGGTCTTATATATATTGTGTGGGGGGGAACGGTTATGCTCTGACCCCATCTCATTTCTGTTCATCCTAGTCCGTTAAGCGAATGTTGACGGTGTCTAATGCGAGCATTTCTGTCCCCCCCTTCATTCCCCCCCCTTTGTTTTTGTCATGTTCTGGTTTTGTACACCGGTCTCTGTGTTTTAACCGGTCAATGTTGGTCACGCTTGTGGCCTGTTATTGTATATATGTTTTGAAAATTCAATAAAAATAATTTTACAAAAAAAAAAAAAAACTGTCGAGAAACTCGACGAGCCAAAAAGAGAGCAAGTTCTCTATTTCCTTGACGGGAATGGAGAAACATGCCTTGTCGAGTTCCTTGGCAGCCTAACAAGGAACTCGACGAGGAAAACATTGTGTTTCGCCCGTCGAGTTCCTCGGTCGTGTGTACGAGGCTTTATACTATATTGTGACATGATTTATAATAGTATAATGTGCTATTATTTTTTTTTTTTTCTGATTATTTTGTTTTATTTAGATACACATTAATAAAACATTATACATTATACAATTGTAGCAGTGCTTATTACTTTTAAGATACTGTTGTTGTACACATCTTCAGTATATATATATACAATTCACATAGATTGACCTTGCCACTGCGTTCTGTAGCGTATCCCCTCTAACCTATGGATGTGATCCTAAACACTCCTACCCATCTGTTAGAGGAGCAATGAGAAGAAAAGAAAGAAGAAAAAAAAAGATATATAAACAAGAAAAGAAAACAAAACCATAAAGAAAAGGAAAAAAAAAAAAAAAAAATCACCCATACTCTCTCCATTATCCCACACCCCCATTCCCCCCCCCTCAAGCCCCGGAATCTATAAAAGATTTCCAGGGTGTCCAAATTCTTAAATATCTTTCCTTTTGGTGTTGTGCTGTTTGTATTAATTCTTTTAATTTACTGATTTCTTTTACTTTATTTATCCACATCTCTATTGTGGGAGATGTTGAGGACTTCCATTTTTTTGTTATGCACATTTTTGCAGCATCTAATAGATGACCTAGACTTGTCTCCCTATATGCTTTCTCTTGTATTTGGTTCACATGTAAAAGGTAAAATTCTGGATCTTCCGGTATCTCATATTCTGAGCATATCTGAAGTATCCTTTTAATCTCCAGCCAAAAGCTCCTTATCAAAGGGCAGTCCCATAATATGTGTAACAACGTCCCTTTACTCCCCAGGCACCTCCAACATTTATCTGACACCTCTGGGAAGATTTTGTTTAATCTCTCCGGTGTCCTGTACCACCTCGCGAATATCTTGTAATTTGTCTCCTGTGTCCTTGCGCATATTGATGTTTTATGTATTCGTTTATAGATGCATTGTCGCTGTTCCGTGCTAAATACCTTTTTTAGTTCCTGTTCCCAATCCTGGACACATTTCAGAGGGTGGTTCCCTGACTGTGTCAATATATCATAACATAATGATAGTGTATGTTGTAATCTTCCCCTCTCGCTACACATTTTTTCAATTCTCGTAATTGGTCTTTTAAAAACCCCTGGGTTTGGTAATGTATTCAAAAAGTGAACCATCTGGAGTGCATTCCAAAACTTTAGGTGGAATCCCCCCCCTTGTTCCATCAATACAGCTATTGTGAGCCATCTTCCCCTTCGTATATAACTCACTACCTGTCTACACCCCCCCTCCCTTAAGTCTCGGAAAACTCCATCCTCATCTCCCGGGGGAAAAAGGGGGTTTCCCAGTACTGGGTATAGTGGAGAGGTCCTAGGGTCCATACCCATCATGGAAAAAGCTGTTACACATATCTTCACTGTATTTCCCAGTATCGGGTTTTTGTTAAGTTCTTTTGGTAATGAAGCATACCACCATGGTGCCCTTTCTAATGGCGTCTTAGATTGGGATTGTTCAATTTGTACCCAAAGTTTAGTGTCTGAGTGCCTATTCCAGTCTATTAATCTGTTCAAATGGGCAGCGTAGTAGTACTTCCGTATATCTGGCACTCCCAGACCTCCCTGTTGTTTGGTATACATTAGTTGTTTTCTTTGTATTCTGGGATTTTTGTGTGCCCAAATAAACTTGAAGATGACTCTCTGGCATTGTTTGAAAAACTGCGCTGGGATATGGATTGGTAATGTTTGCAGTAAGTAAAGGATTTTTGGAAGTATACTCATCTTAATGACGTTACATCGGCCTAACCAGGTGTGGAACCCCTGGTTCCACTTATCCAGTAGTATCTTCACCTTCTGAAGCAATGGTGGAAAATTTAATTCAAAAATCTTATCTACTCTCCCTGATAGTTGTATACCCAGGTATGTTAATGCTTTTTCTGTCCATTTAAACTTACATTTTTGTTTTAAGTGATTTATTAATGTTTGTGGGACGTTAATTCCCATTGCTTCTGATTTATTGAAGTTAATACTTAAGTTCGAGAGAGAGCCATATTTCTCGAATTCCCTCATTAGGTTCGGGATAGAGATCAGTGGTTTCGTGAGTGTGAACAGCATGTCGTCTGCGTATGCAGATATTTTGCAATGGTTCTTTCCTATGTGTATTCCTGATATATTTTTATTTAAGCGTACGGTACACAGGAAGGGTTCTAGCGACAGGGCGAAGAGGAGCGGGGACAGGGGGCACCCCTGTCTTGTACCATTCCATATCTGGAAGGGTTCTGATACTATTCCGTTGGCCCGAACTTGGGCCGTCAGGCCAGAGTACATAGACAGTATCCATTTTATCATTTTATCTCCAAAACCTCCATGTTGTAAAACTGCCCTCATATAGCTCCAATTCACCCTGTCGAAGGCCTTTTCTGCGTCTGTATTTAATAGTACACATTGTGTCTGTGTTTTGTTTACAATCTGTACTAAGTTAATGGCTTTTATCGTGTTGTCGCGTGCTTCCCGTGTGGGGACAAATCCCACCTGGTCCAAGTGTATCAGTTCTGGGATATATTGTTGTATTCTATTTGCCAGGATCTTAGCGAAGATTTTCACATCTAAATTTAGTAAAGAAATCGGCCTATAACTTTCACACAAACTCAAGTCTTTCCCCTCTTTCGGTATCACCGAAATATAGGCCAGTAGAGTTTCTTTCGTAAAGCTAGCTGATGTCCCTAATGCGTTAAAGAATTTCGTCATATATTTCAATAGCGGTGGGAGTAGAGTTTTATAGTATTGACCCGTATACCCGTCGGGCCCAGGCGCTTTCCCCTGTTTCATTGAATTAACTGCTACTTTGATTTCTTCTTCAACTATAGGGGCATCTAGCTTCTCTTTATCTGCTTCCATTAGTTTTGGTATTGCTGATTCCATAAGATACTGGTCGATCTTTCCTTTGATCGGGGGTTTACTTTTTATGTTATAGAGAGAGCAATAATATTCTTGAAACTCTTTCGCTATATCCTTTGGTTTAAAAACCTTCTGTTTCTTTAATGATTTGATACATGGAATATAGTTACTCGTCTTCTGTTCACGTAATAATCTAGCCAATCCCTTCCCACACTTATCTCCTGATTCGTATGCATATTTTTTACACCTCTGTATTGCTGCTTGAGCTTTATAGTACAAAAGATCTGTAATTTCCCTTCTTTTCCTCACCACCTCTTCCTCTCCTGTTATAGATCCTGCCTGCTTATGCCTACTCTCCAACATGGCCAATTCCTCCAGTAACTTTTTCAGTTTTTCCGTACGTTCCCTTTTTATTCTAGACCCATGTTTAATTAGTACCCCTCTAATGACCACCTTATGTGCTTCCCAGATAATTCCGGGATCGCACTCCGGGGTATCGTTGGTATTAAAGTAACATTCCAATTCTTTAATTACCTCTTCTAGAGTTTTTTTGTCTTGCAATAGACTTTCATTTAGTCTCCACTGGTTAGATCTAGTCTGTCTATAATCTTGTATCTCATATTCCAGAAAAATCGGGGCATGGTCTGACCATGTAATAGATCCTATTTTAGCTGATCGTACTGAGTGTAATTGGGCATGTGGGATAAGGAAAAGATCTATTCGAGAGTAAGTTTTATGTGGTGAAGAGTAGAATGTATAGTCTTTTTCTTTGTTATGTAACAATCTCCATATATCAGTCAACTGGTTTTTAAATAGAGTTTGATTGAGACGATTTCTAACCCCACAAGAGATAGATGACTTTCCCGTTGATGTATCCATCTTGGGATCTAGCGGAATGTTCAAGTCCCCTCCCAGTATCAGGTGACCTTCTGAGAAGTCTTGAAGACGTTTAATCGTTTTACCCAGGAAGGTTTCCTGTTGCTCGTTCGGTGCATATACGTTGGCAAATGTTACCCCGATTCCTCCTATTTTACCTTTCACAAATAGATATCTCCCTTTCGTGTCTCTCATCATATCCGTGTATGTCCACTTAATTCTCCCTCCTATAAGGATAGATACCCCTTTTGACTTTGACTCTTGATTTGTAGCGTGATATACAGTTGGGTAAAACCTGTTTTTTAAGATCGGGGTTTTATCTTCTCTAAAGTGGGTTTCCTGTATATATGCCATGTCTACCCTTAGTCTTTGCAGGTCATGCATAAGGACCCTCCTTTTTTCTGGTGAGTTCAATCCTTTTACGTTTAATGACAGAATATTTAAAGCCTCCATCTCAATTCCCTTTAATCGTATTGGGGAGGAGATGGGCGGGAGGGGGGAATGGGAGAGAGGGAGAAGGGAGAAAAAAAAAAAAAAAAAGAAAAAAAAAAAAATACAAAAAAAATACAAAAAAGAATAGGATCAATCTCTAATATTTAGCAATCTGCTAATTAACACTCACCGTATACACGGTATTTGAGCGTCAGCCTATGGTTAGGGGCGTGTACCCCAAGTAGAACCCGTGCCCCCCTGCGTCCCAACCCCCTCAAAGAGCCCGTTCACACCATAAAGCTGAACCGGTATCCGAGGACCTCTGAACACAGGCGTGCACGAGTATTCCTCCCCAGGAGGGGGACAAAAAAGAGAGAGAGAAAATAAAAGTTCAGCACAAAACAGCAGTTCCCCTGACTCTAAACCAAAAAACAAGAAAAAAGAGAGCGGAACCACTATTCAGGCTAGCCACAGAAAAAAAAAAAAAAGAGAGAGCTTGGAGCTGGGCCTCTCCACGGTACCCTTCTAGACTCCTTAAAACAGAAACAATAGTCATAATGCACTATGTTGCACTTTGTTGCTCTATATTCCTCGCTTCATCTGAGAAAGAGAAGAAAAAAAAAAGAGAGAAAAAGAGAAAAACAAAAAAAGAAGGATACTGAAAGGAGTACTGAGGGGCCGGCTCCCATATCCTCATTCTAATGGTAAAAAAAAAAAAAAAAAAAAAAGAGGAAAAGAGAGGAAAATAAACCCATTTTCCTTACATGTCATCATGCCCGGGTGCCGTATAGAGACAGACAAGATGGGGGTCAGCAAGATTCACAAAAGAGCATGAGAGCTATCACCATCCAAACATTCAAATAGTAATCATTACATTCACTTTGCTCTCTGCTACATCATCCCCTCCTTTACATGTTCTGCCTTTACCCCCCTCCCCCTATCCCCTTACTAGTACATTAGTATGTTTAACTTATGGGATATATATTTAAATAAATTTACATTTACATACATTTATATACATTTATGCATACATTTATATGCGCTCATATACATGTCCCAGTTTCCCCCTCTTCCCCCACTCCCCCTTCTAACCGAGTGGGATAGACAAAATGATATGGTTACCGCGTAAAACAAACAGAAAAAATAGATAAAAGAAACGAAAAGAAAGGGGGGGGGGGACTTTTCCTTTTTCTTTTCCCCTCCCAACTGAGTCTTAACTTCCATGTGATCATTACAGGTAGGTGGCTTATCGGGGATTGTGTATATATTGTGTATATATATTGTATATATTCACGCATTAACGCGCAAACACATACGCCTACCTATACCGCATACAAGGGGAAAGAAAAGGGGGAAGGTAAGAGGAAGAAAAAAAAAAAACCTTTCTAGAGAAAAAGTGCTGTGTCCTCTAAAAAAGCCGCATCCCACTAGCCCTTATTCGTGGCCCCCAATTCGGGCGTATACATTCCTGTGTAATATTCCGTTAGTGCAGGTGAGAGGAAAAAAAAAAAAAAAGGGGTGGAACCTCCGCGATTGGGCCCACAATCAGACCCCCCCACCTTGTGCCCCACAGCGGCGGCCCATTGTGACCTATTGTGCCCTTAATGTGACCTATTTATGTTTAATGTTGGTGTTTATAATCTGTGTGCTACTTTTCTGTTGTATTGTGCGTTATGTGCATTATGTGCTGTGTGTGTCTGTGTCTTAATAGTAGAGTGTATTAAGTGTATTTAGTTATTAGTTATTAGTGCCATTATTGTTATATTGCTACTGACCCTAGTAGCAAAACCAGTGCCATACAAACTGAAAAAAAAAAAGGGAAAACCCCTAAAAAAAAAAAAAAAAATGGGAGTGAGTAAAAAAAAAAAAGTATATAATCCTCTATACTCCCCCCTCTCCGTCCGCCTGCCTACTACCACCTTTACTCCCCCCTTAACCTGCCCTTAATATGCCCTCTTTGTTCTACCCCTTGTTCACATAATTTCACCGACCCCCACCCTCTGTATATTTAACACTTGAGTTATTTATTACACCCCAGTTGGAAAAGTTTTAGTCCATTTAGTCCATTTAGTCCTTTTTCTTGTCCGCCCCAGTAATTCTACTTCAAGGTACTAAGGATAGGATCCCCTTTTCTTTCAACTCCTGTCGACCAGTCCCTCCTCACCCTAACCCCTCCCCCTCCAGAAAAAATATATATAGATATGTAAAAAGGAAAAGAGAAGGGGGGGGGCATAGGAAGCCAGGGTCATGTATGAAGTACCTCCGGGAAAGGGAGCAACAGAAAAAAAAGAAGAAATTAAAAATAATAGGTTGTAGGGTAATTTAATCCCGGCCCCCTGTTTTCCCAACTAACTCATTAACTCCTCATTTACTCCTTCCAGCCCTGCTGTTCGTTATCTCTTCTTCTTTCTTCTGTAGGTCTGGGCCTTTACTCTACCTGCCCAATTACAGGGTCACCTTGTCTGCTAGTGTCCTCTTGGGTATAAGTCTGTGGGGGTTTTCCTTGTCTGTGTCCTGACCTTGTTGGGGGTCTTCCTCTATTCCCCATGTACGACATAGGGAATAGCCAGTTTGGTATCTGAATAGGTGGTATTTCCATAAACAGGAACAGATCTGGTAGTTCCAGGGGAGTTCTAAGCGTGAACGCAGCCCCGAGCTTACGGAACGTTACATTTAGAGGATATCCCCACCTATATGTAAACCCATTTTCTCTGGCCAAATCTAGCATTGGACGCAAACATGCTCTTCTCTGAAGCGTAGCGCGAGACACGTCCGGGAGGATTTTAATATGCGCCTCCTCATACACCACGTCCCGCATGTCCCATGCCATCCTAAGGATCATTTCTTTTTGTTGGTACCTGTGTAACCGGCAGATTATGTCTCTTGGCCTTTCTAAGTTTAAGGATTTCGGGCCAGGGGTTCTATGGGCCCTCTCAATTTCAATCTCCTTTTGCGGCATTTTCAATATCATTTCAAAAATAGACCTAATTTTCATTTCCAAGTCCTCATTTTCTGCTGGTTCAGGGACCCCCCTTATACGTACGTTCTTCCTACGGCTCCTGTCCTCTAGAACCTCCACCTGTAATTGTAGGTCAATTACTGCTTCTTCTGCCATGTCTGCCCTTATGTGCTGTCTCGCTTCTAATGCCTTCTCCAAAGCCCCCACTCTTTGCGTAATAGAAACAATAGTCTCCTCTCTCAGCATTACTTTTTCCGTCAGCGCGTTCAAGTCATGCCTTACCGCTTGCATCTCCTGACGTTGTGTCTCCTCCACCCGAAGTATCAGTACCTCAATCTCTTGTCTAGTAGGTAATTTCTCGATATCCTGTCTGGTAGGGAGAGCTGCCAGCATGGCTTTAATTTCTGCCAATTCCATCTCCGTTGGTCCCAGCTGCTTCCGGGTCTCCGCTGCGGTCTCTACCGTCGCTGTCTGTGTCTGTGCTAGTAAACCTCCTGCTCCGGAAGATCTTCGTTGCGGGGCCAGCCTTTCTCTGCTGACACAGCTCTCCCCTCCGCCTCCTCGTCCTCGGGCACCTCTGTTAATGGACCCACTCGCGGCTATAGTCACAGGAGAAGCCGAGGTAAAGTAACTCTGAATGTCACTCTGTAGACCAATTATTGAGCTGTTTGTTGGGTTATTCGTCGCCGGGGCAGTCTTCCTTAGGTCCGCCCGCGTTACGTACTTGCGGCCGTTAGGCATACCGCGCTATGGGGCTATGGGGCTTCATCTGCTAAGCCAGCCCGACCTTCTGGGATAGTTCTCAGTGCTCGCTAGGTTTCCCGTGGAGAGGGTCCGGAGCTCCAAGCAGCGTGTCTCTCTCACTCAGTCATCTCTTTACCACGCCCTCTTCACCCTTGAGGAGCAGGACATGAAGAAGTCAGCCTCGGGAAGAGCAAACTGGGGATGTTTATAATGTGCTATTATTATAGTATGCATCCAACACTAGCACATTATGTGAAACTTACCTTAGAATGAAGTCTACCAGCGGCGAGCTGTTACCACTGACAAGGCTTCCATCTTCACCCGGTCTTCCCTCTGGGTTTGCAGACTCCAGCTGCGTGAGTGGCCAGAACTGCCATTACAGCACAGGACTCTAAAGAAACGGCCCAGTTGGCCGTTCCTTCAGAGCGCATACGTCGGTGATGTCACCAGCTGCATGTACAGTAAATATCTCCTAAACAGTGCATATTTAGGAGATATTTACAGTACCTATAGGTAAGCCTTATCATAGTCTTATCCATAGGTACAAATTATGCATGGGAGTTTACTCCCACTTTAACAACATTCCATAAGCTTGTTCCCCTTGCTTTGTTCAACTGTTATATTGTTCATATTTAATTTCCTACAAAAAAAAGCAATATTAATTGTATTCCCACATTGTTGTTTACTTTTGGTTATCTGCTGACTATATTTTATAAAACAAGGAAACCATGGCTAAAATTTAAAAATTTATTTAATGGTACCTTTAAATGTTTGTGCATGTAATATGAGGGGATACTTGTATTAGTACAGCCCAGTGATGAGAAAATAGCTTAGCAAGACCCAGTGCTGGAATAAAGGCTATTACTCTATTCTCATTTACAGCCATCCAGGATTATTAGACTGGAGGTTACAATAATCACCCCAAGAGCTCATTTACACTTGCTTTAATTTAGTACACATTAAAGTGCCTACTGCTTCAACATGCTTTTTTTGATACTTTTTTGAAGTTTTAATGTTTAAATGCCGTGTATGTGTGTGTGTGTACATGTTGATTTTCTATTTGTTTTAAAGGGGCCCAGTAGAGCCCCAGCTCAGTAGTGCCTCCACTCAACAGTTCCCCAGCTCATTAACACCCCTGTTTAGCATATCCCCTGCTCATTGGTACCCTTGTTCAGGAGAACCCCAGTTCATTAGTACCCTCGTTCAGCAGATCCCCTGCTCAGTAGCACTCCCAGCTCTGCTGAGGCTCCACTCAAAGTATCCCCAGCTCTGCTGATCCATTGTTCACTAGTAACCCCTGCTCTGCTGACCCCCCACTCAGCAGTAACTGCCAGCTCTGCTGATCTCCCACTCATTAGTAAGCCCCAGCTCTGCTGATCCTCTGGTTTGCTGATCCTCCTCTCTCTCTGGTCCCCGCTTACCTCCCACTATATTGCTCCCATGCTGCACACCACGTGTGACATTGCTATTTTCTCCTGCTCTTGTCCCCCAGCTCTGCTAATCCTCTGATGCTCAGTCCTCCCTCTCTAGTGCCCGCTCACCTTCTACTATAATGTGCCGTCTGCTAGTTGCTCCACTCCGGACCCCATTTACCTTCATGCGGCTCCACGCTGCACACCAGATTTGACGTCTGCACCAGACACTTCCAGAATATATACACATGAACTGGAAGTGACTGCTGATGGTGTCTTTCCAGTTCACTTGTTGGTTTCTCAGTGCATCCTGGGATATCTCATACCTGCAATCTTATCTCATACCTGCATAAACAAAAGGAAGAAAGCCTAGCAAGAAGGTCACTTCAGTGGCACACCATGGTTGATTAAAAGTATTTTAATGTAGAGAAAATGCACCATTGAAATCACAAAACAGCAAAAAATTCAGTGAATGACCATTCAACAATATCAAAATGACAACGTTGTCATGAACATTTTGCCCATCACAGTCGGAAATCAACTAACATTTTGTGACTGAACATTTTCTACTGGGCTGCTCTAATAAACTCTCAAACTGCAAGCCAGCACGCGCAATCTTACAGGTGTATTTCATACAAACTTGCCCTTTTTGGCCCCAAGTAATTTTGTACTGTAATGCATTATCTGGTATGTTATTTTATGACAATCAAGTTTAACTTTCTACAATCCTTGATTACAAGATCAACAAGCAGTGTGTTTGATTGAATGAATGGGTGCGTGCGCAGCTGTGATTTCCTCATCATGACAACATTGTCTTTTTAATATTGTTGAATGGTTATTCACAACATTTTTTGCTGTTTTGTGATTTCAATGGTGCGTTTTTCTACAATAAAATGCTTTTAATCAACCGCGGTGTGCCACTGAAGTGACCTTCTTGGTAGACTTTCTTCCTTTTGTTTTTGTGTGGCTTGGTCACGTGGACTGCAACATGTAGGCATTGCCCTTGTGGTGAATGGTTGAGATATCATTTATTTATATAAATATATACTGTTTGACAGTTTAAGTGGTGAATGCAATTTGAATTCTCTCAAAACCTGCAGTTGCTGCTAGCAAGCTTTGTTATCGACTCCTATAGAGACTTGACGCCTATAGTTTGACGCACCAAGAAAGTGACATGGGGTATTATTTTTGAAGCAAATTAAATGCAATGTTTAAACAGGACTGTGAGCTTACCATTTTACTTAGTGACAGGTGCTTTTATTGGCATTCAGAGTGCTTTAAAAAAATGTCCAATGCCACATTCTGAAGCAAGTGTAAACAAGCCCTTAAAGAAATACCCATTACTCTCATTAACCAGCTTTACCCTTTTGCGGTCTTCGGGCACTTTGAACCTTGGAACGTTACATCTTCTGTGACTCCATGTCTGAAATGAGTACCAAATCTGCACTAACCACTCAGAGTATTACCACGTTCTACAGTTAGATTTGTGACCAGCACAAACATACTGGGATTAGTTTAGACAGAACTAAATAAACCTACCAACCTGTCTTTGGAATGTTGTACCCAGAGGAAATGCACCCCATGCAAGAACAGATAGAATACACAAACCACATGCAGATACTGTCCTGGGTGGAACTCAAACTAAGTATATTAGTGCTATAAAGCATAAGGGCTAACCACTAAGGCACTGTGCTGCCCAACATCTATACATTGAAAGTAAAGACTGGCAAATCTGTTCCTGGGATGTAAGAAGAACATCACTGTTCTAGAGCAGTTAGAAATCTGATAATCTAGCATTGGAAGGCTCCAGTTAGATTACTGGCATGATAGAACATTTAATTAGTTGTGCTATCCACAAATTCACCCCATTTTGTATCATAATTGTTCATATATTTCACAGAAGCATAGAGGTGCTTGAATTTTTCAGTACTGAACTAGTTAAGAGACAGTAATAAGTCATAAAAAAATATTTTATTCAGTTCTTACATCTGAAAATAAGATTATTTTCTCACACTCTAGGTGCCACAGGAGACTTGTCCCAACCTATGAGAGTGCTTCCATACGACGCTTTCGGATGGGGAGGGTGGACAACATAAGATCATCCACTGCTGAAGCTCTAGTATTTGTGAAGGCAATGATAGATGGAAAAGCTACAGTACCGGTATGGGGCTTACACTAAATTTTGATTGGCAAAATTATTTATAACTTGTATATTCAATATAATATGGTTGATTTTCATTTAAAATGCAATGATAAAATAATTTGTACCTCTTTTCATCACATTTATTAAAATATGTAAAATGATAACAGATTCAAAGTAGTTTGAAGTTTAACTCCTTTTGTAGAGGTTGTGAGGGATTAGCTCGTGGGAATCACCTTTTCTGAAATCAGTCTGTAAGCAGGCACTTTCTTTTAAGTCTGGCGGATGCCAGATTTTATTTATAAACGGTTTGCAGATTAAAATAAACAAAACAGTAAATTAAATCCTTGCCGTCCGGCGCTAAACTAAACAAACAGTATCTCCTCTCTATACAGTGTGGGGCTAGTCCCTGACACCCACAAAACATGCAGTAAAGCAAACCTTTTCAGTCCAGCACTCAGCGCTCCCCTCACTCAGGTCCCTTCCTGAGTTTCAAGCCAGAGCCCTGTTGTGCTCTCTTCCTGGACATTTAAAGTCCAGCTGATTGTGGACTCCAGTGGACCCAAACATCCGGACCGGAACCCTAGCCAGGCCCAGAGGCTGTAAAACCCGGAATGGATTCCGGTTCAGTCTCTCATGATAGAACGTATGCGAGGTGAAATATGATCATGTATCGCACCTCGCATAGCGTCACAAGGTATATGAGTATTTTAGTGGCAGTGACCTCCAAAGAAGGATTGCATTAACTTTTAGGCCTTATGCACGCTGGATATTTTTTAACTTGGCTATTAGGGGTGTCTGACATTTTTTTTTCTGCCTCTAAACACCCCTGCATGTTAGCCTAGGTGCAGAGCCATCGTAACAGCATCATGGGCCCCTGGGCAAAGTAATGCACTGTACCAGCCTGCTCCAATTAATTCACCTACTCTCAGGAATTAAAGTATAAACAGTTAGTGAATTAAACATATAAAGTATTTATTAGGATGCTCAATAAAATGTATTTTAAACATTAAGAAAACATGCCATGGGTGACTCAGGTTAATAGTCTGCTAATTCGGGAGAAGCCCACATATCAACACCGTAATGTTCTGCAGAAATGTTATTCAATGTGGCAACCATGGTTAGACACTCCGGAACTGGGTCCCCTTCAGTTAGCAAGAGACAGACTACTGCAGATGTGATATGTTCCCTAGGAGAGCGGGAAGGATGGGAAATGTATTGTGATTAGTGCTGGTGACAGAGACTGAGGGGTGTCGTGGTGAATGGTCCTCTCCTGCTGCTATATTTGATGGCTAGGATCCTACTTGTGAGATACAACTGTTATATTTTTCTTTGTTTTCGTTTAGTTTTCAGTTTTGGATTTCTTGCCATGTCTGTTGTTTATTTAGCACCCAATGTTGGTAGGGAATACAGTCGAAATTCACACTTACATTATATGTCGGGCAGCAAAGTATTACACAGTGCTTCTTACAATTCTGTTTCTTACTTGTAACATCATGAATCGTTTTACGCCTGTGTATATACCCTTAGATGGAATGTTACTCTTTTCTGATTTGTATTTGTACCCTCCTGTATTCCCCCTTTTTGCTGCAAATACCATTGGACTGTCTGTATATGTGATTGTACTTTCTTTTTCTTCAATAAACTTGCTTTTGATAAAAAAAAAAACATGCCATGAATCAAAGACTAATCAACACAAAGGGCACAGTATGGGGGTGGGGCTAAGGTAGAAGGTCACAGTATAGGTCCAGGATGCTACCATCCTGGATCAACTTAGTAAAAAGCATGACTGGCTCTGCAAATTTGGGACAGTTGGCAGGTATGATTTAATGCAAGATTATCATGGTTGTCATAGAAATATTAATAACGCACTTAAATAATTAAAATAAGCTATAAAAACCTTTTTGTCTATATAAAAATTAAAGCAAACCATAGGGGTGCGAAAAAGAGAAAAGGGTTACATTTATTGATACAGAGAAGAAACTGGTATTAATCCAATATTTACAACCATAACATAAATGATATCACTTGTTAAACAGAGAGGATACTGCTGAATATTGTTACAACATACCTGGTACAAATAAGAATATGGCTGTAGAGGACTCAACAGTATGTTAGGAAAAGAAAAATTACAGAGATGAAGAAAATTGATGATTCGAAATTACCAAATATCACTAGGTAATGTCACAGGTATAGTGCTGCCATGTTACAAGGATGACTAAGGCCTAACTCAGATATGGTTACAATGAACACAGCAGTAAGTAATGACAAGTTGTAGTTAAATGAATCTATGAGGAAAGCAAAGGTGAAGTGAGATTAATCTTAGGCCCAATCTTAAGATAGGGAGAGAGAGAGAGAGAGAGAGAGGGGGAAGGAGAGAGAGAGAGGGGGGAGGAGAGAGAGAGGGGGGAAGGAGAGAGAGAGGGAGAGAGGGAGGGAGAGAGAGAGAGAGATTACATCACCATGTCTAGGTCAGCTCATCATCTTCAGGGAAAAGAGCAGGCTCAGAGCTTTCTCTCTGACCTTTATGCTCCCCTGCCCTCCTCTAACCCCCCCCTCCAGGATTCAAAATCCTTAGGATGCTATTCGTGTAAAATTGCCTTACAACCGGATTGGTTGAACCTCAAGCCTAGATATTCATTGGTCCCGAGTACCAATCAGTATCTGATTGGTCACATTTTCAAGCCTTAAATAAATGTTTCTAGAATTAAAAAAACTCTGTGTTTGATGTGTCAAGCAATCCTTTGATGCGTAGTTTGACCATTTGTTTCACTAGTATGCTAAGGGCCCCTGATGTGATGGAGTCTTTCAGCCTGTCCAGCTTCCCTTCAAAACAAAAGGACAATTTAGCTAATTTAATTAACACCTGACACCTTTAATTGGTTCCCAAGACAGGAGATGCTTATACAGTCTGAGCGTGGCCCTGTCATAACCAGTCCAGTACAACATATACAACCATTTTTTTTTCCAATGGTTCCCCTGGTATAAATATGAAATTCAACATTTCTATAACATGGTGCACCTATGCACCTGGGGCCTCTGCATGACCCAGGGGTGCCCATGCATTAAGACAACTCTGCCTATGGGCCCATGTACATATAGAGAATTAGAAGAGTTTAGAGGCAGGGGAGTTTGGAGGCAGAAAAAAACACTGCCAGCGCATCCAGGAGCCGCAGCGTTTTGGCAGAAAAACGCTTGGCGCATGTAAATGCATCTAACGCGCGTTAACGCTAGGCGCCTATGACGCATGTGCATTAGATCATTTCATTGGCAAGAATAAATTATTTTTGTTGGCCAATGGAATAAATAATTGCCAAATCGCTTGATGCACCTAAATATACTGCATGTATTAACAATTTTCTTCCAAAACGCTGCTTGTCAGGAGGAAAGGATTCTAGGGCACATAGTAAAATGTCCAGTGTACATGAGGCCATTATCTGTAAAAGTTCCTAGTACAGTGGACCTGGAAAGTTAATGCTTCTGGGAGAGACTGTTGCATGTAGTACATATTACCATAAGTCTTCTATTAAAGGAAAATTAATAAATTGTTGCGTAAATACTGTATATGCATTTATATTTATTACATTTTCTAAAAATAAATGCATAACAATGCTATAATTGAATGTATATATTTGAGTTTTGTCAGAATATATGTTACTTAGCATACTATATTTTTTATTTACAGGATTCAGAAAAAATGGCTCATCTTCAAAATGCTATTGAAGCTCAAACAAATTACACTATTTTGGTATGTAGTAAAAGCTGTGGGCGATTGTTATATACATTAGCTGATACTCAGGCCAGGTTTACAAGTCAAGGATTCTGATTCTATCTGTACTTGATGTTGAGTTATATTTAAAGAAGAATGACACCTAAGGCCTCGTACACACGACTGAGTTTCTCGGCAAAAACCAGCAAGTAACTTGCTGGGATTTTTTTGCCGAGGAAACCGGTCGTGTGTACATTTTTTAGACGAGGAAACTGTCGAGGATCCCGTCGAGCCAAAAAGAGAGCATGTCTTCCTTTTCCTCGACGGGAATGGAGAAACTTGCCTTGTCGAGTTCCTCGACAGCCTAACAAGGAACTCGACGAGGAAAACACTGTGTTTCGCCCATCGAGTTCCTCGGTCGTGTGTACGAGGCTTAAGGATGTAGGATTTTAAAGGAAAGTACCAAGTGCCAATGCTATGCAGCTTTCAACAACATAAAAATAAGAAAAGATACTAAACCCAATTCACCGAACAAGAGAATTATGACTGTGCAGTGTGTTCAGATGGTTAACATTACACACAGGAATCAAGAAAAGTGGAAGTGTACAGTGGACACACATACAAAGTTGTGAAGACCTTGCCCTAAACTGGATTTTAGTTCTGCTGGGCTTCAATCATCCTAAGCTAAATTGATAAATCTGTGTTAATTTGTGTTAATTTGGTCTCCCTTAAAGTGGTTGTAGACCCTTACAACACACTTTATGCTACAGGTAAGCCTATATCTGTAAGTTTACCTGTAGATACCCGGGATATCTCCTAAACCTGAACGGTTCAGGAGATATCCCCTGTATTTGCATTTGCCGGTGCTGAGTCAGGCACCCGCAGCGGGGGCTTCCATCGCAGGTGAGTATTACATAATAAGCTAGTATGCTATGCATACTAGCTTATTATTCCTTTGTCTTGCAGGTGTTATTTGTTTTGCAAACCACTTTTTAAGCCCAATGGTTTTGTTCGATTCTGCCTGCTGAATGGGTTATGAGTTTTTATGTTTCCTTGGCCAACCATCAGGAGATTTGCTGCTAGTGGTGCAGACTGAGGGAGGATATAAATGTTGAGGGTGACCTTGTGAGCTCTATCTTGCCTCCTAGACTTTACCTGGGAATAATGTGTGTGATGCTGCTATGACCTCCCAGGCCAGCTGCCCAGAAAAACAGGTTATTGGTCATGAATCTTGCTCTGCTCTACTAAGTATCTTGCCCAGGAGGAGAGAAATTGGACCCTGGATATGAGCATCAGGGAGCAACTTTGGCTGCTAAAGGTGTCCTGAGAAACTTGATTATAGCTGGAACCTTACTGGAAGTCTGTTGACTTGTTCAGGGAGTGTAAAGATTGTATAATCAACAGCCTGGATTCAAAGAACCCATTGTGCTGGTTTCCTGTTGAGCAAAGACTGACAGAGGGGAAGTCAGTTAATCAGTTGTCACCCAAGTGTGGTCATTGCTGGGGACAGTGTGGGACAGTTTACTTCTAGGCTAGCGATGTCTGTTAAGCTCAGCTGTTCCCTGAGGGGGTGAGCACTGCAAACAGATATTTCCTGTTTGTCCTACTGGTAACATTATTTCTTAATCACTTATTAGGGGACACAGAAGGATATTCAGTGACATAAGGCAGCTACCCAAATGAAATGGGACACTGGCAACCAAACAGAGTTGTTATACAATAGCAGCATAACCCCTCCTGCTCCTAACATGACTTTTTTGCTAGTGTCCTCAGGAGTTGGACATTTTCTTTCTCTCTCCCTAAGATAATCAGACCTTTCTTATATATTTTGACTAGAGACAATTTTTTTTCTTTTGTAGCTGCAGATCTAAAATGTGCTCACCACTGCAACTTTCTTGATCAGCTAAAACTCAGAATTTCCAGGGAACCATAGTCTGCAAAGAGAAAACACACAGGGAAGAGTTGTAATGTGGCCTTAGGACACTGGGCTCTGTGTTGGCTAGCGCCAGGCACTTGGTACACTATTGTGTTTTAGCTGCAGAGTGCTGTACACATCTAGGGTTGTGGTGCACCCATCTGGTGAAAGCCTGTCCACGAAGACTCCTATTCGATGCAGCAGGAGTATGCCCATAGGAGGGATGAAGATTCCCTCACGCATCTTGCACTTATTGCGATTTTATTTTCCAAAAATATGTAGAAGAATGCGTATCGGCCTAAACTGAGAAAAAATTAGCTTTTATTTAAAAAAAAAATGGGGATATTTTATTATAGCAAACAGTACAAAATAATGCTTTTTTTTTCAAAATTGTTGCTCCATTTTTGTTTATAGCGCAAAAAATAAAAACTACAAAGGGGATCAAATACCACCAAAAGAAAGATCTATTTGTGGGGAAAAAATGACGTCAATTTTGTTTGGGAGCAACGTCGCACGGCCGCGCAATTGTCAGTTAAATCGACGCAGTGCTGAATCGCAAAAAGTGGCCTGGATATTTGGCAGCCAAATGGTCTGGGGCTGAAGTGGTTAATTAAAGAAGTCATGGCTATCTGGTGAGCAGGTCTTTCTACTCAAGCACATTGGGTGTGCTTTTGAATCCATTGTCAAGTGGTGGAGGATTTATATTGGACGTTATTGGCTAATTGAAGCTATTTCACTGAAGATTTATGGACTTTTAAAGACACTTGTATTGTTTCAAGATTATTCAACTACTTCTTCTTCCATGTTTTAAATGTGGTCTTACGTGTTATATTTTTAACCACTGGCTTATTCAAACAGTGGGTTCACTATCTAGCGGTCCCCATCACATAATTGACATTGCAGAACATACTCTCTTAGGACAACTGTCACCAAAACTGCAACCTTCTGTTCATTTAAGCGTGTGTCATAAAAATCTGGCATGGAATGTTGTCCGGGAAGCTGACCCTTTCCCCCTCAATCAAGCTTCAGAGCCCAAAATAGGCAGAATACAAATTCCCATCACAAAAAAAAAAAAATAACTTTCCATGCAACGTTGAAATACAAAAATTTCCCTAGCTTGGATAACAATTAAACCATGTTTCCAACCACTTGGGGGTCTATATTTTTTATATTTGTGCATTGGTAAATTTTCAGGCATTTACCAAGTGAAAAACAAGAACCTTTACATGCACAGTATAAAAAGCCTGAAAGTATTGTACAGTGCTAGGTAGATTATAGTGGGGAAATAATGCATTATAATATAATGTCATGCTACAGCATAGCAAAGACAAATGGTTTTAATTTTTACTGGAAATCTCTTGCAATGGGATGCACCATTTCAGCCTTCTACTGAATTCTCCTGTGCTTCGCTATTTGTTAGGACACACAAGTGATTTTATTTGACATAAATCTGGTGCCCTTGAGATTCTATTTCAAATGGTTTAATCAAATGTACTGCCTAGTACAGTATAATATTAGATGTTCTCAATTTCCCATCTGGCATGGCATTGATAAATGTTGCAAAATGTCAATGTTATGAAAAATGTAAATGTTATGTGGTAACATGACATTTCATTTAATCTGCTGGCCAGTTTCTCTTAATGAGGTTGAATAGAAATCAAAGTGACAGGACACAGCTCTGGTGAAGGACTCATTTTGGGGCCTGCTACTTTTCAGTATTAACCCCTCTGAATAATGTCCCAACTAAATTTTTTATGACAAAACTGTAATTAGGTTTCTGTACCCAAACATAAATTATGGAACCTTCTTGAACAATTATTAACAGACATTCTCCTCACTTCCCTACCAAACGTGGAACCCCAACTCAGGCCCTGTTCTTCTACCCCTCCAGTACTGTAGTATTTCCTCTTTTAGACTTAGGACACATCACTTGCTGGCACATTTCTCAAATGGAAGAAACAGAGCCATTCTTCCATTTACCAAGCTCAATCCCTGGCTTGACTTAGGCCTCGTACACACGACCGAGTTTCTCGGCAAAAACCAGCTGGGATTTTTTTTTTGCCGAGGAAACTGGTCGTGTGTACATTTTTCGACGAGGAAACTGTCGAGGATCCCGTCGAGCCAAAAAGAAAGCATGTCTTCTTTTTCCTCGACGGGAATGGAGAAACTTGCTTTGTCGAGTTCCTCAACAGCCTACCAAGGAACTCGACGAGGAAAACTATGTGTTTCGCCCATCGAGTTCCTCTGTCATGTGTACGAGGCTTCAAAGCCTTTAGTCTCCCTTTTCTCTGCCTAACAGGCGAATCGCGTACGCTAGCTTTAGTATTTCCAATTACAAAACTTTTATACTCGTCTTAAAAACCAGGGGTTAAGACGCAGTGATCTCAATCCTTTTGAATCTGTATTTTTAAACCACTGATAACTCAAGTGGTAACTGGAGACTATATCAACTTTTGTTGACTCATGAATTGCCTTGATGACCATATTAAGCCTTGTACACATGACCGAGGAACTTGATGGGCGAAACACATCGTTTTCCTCGTCGAGTTCCTTGTTAGGCTGTCGAGGAACTCTACAAGGCAAGTTTCTCCATTCCTGTCGAGGAAATAGAGAACTTGCTCTCTTTTTGGCTCGTCGAGTTTCTCGACAGTTTCCTTAACGAAAATGTACACACGACCGGTTTCCTCGGCAAAAAAATATCTCCCAGCAAGTTTCTTGCTGGTTTTTGCCGAGAAACTCGGTCGTGTGTACGAGGCCTTACACTGCAGACTGGGGAAGGGAACTGGGTCATTCTCTAGCACATGAGATGTGGAACAATTATTTTCTCCTTACACATAAAACCCCCATCAACATCACAGCTCAGAAACTAAATTTTAAACAACCTCCCCGTTCTATTATATAAAATCTAGTTCTTGGTCCCTGACCTGTGCTGGTGCTTTGAAGCCCAATGCTACATGTCTGGTGGTCCTATCAAAAAATCATCCTTACTGAAATACCATATTACACCCAACAGGGTTCCCTTTACATCCTTCCCCTGAGATCACTCCACTATCTGTGCTACCAGGACCACTTTCTACTCTGGGGCTAATAAGCAGGCACTGGTGGTCAATGATGAGCCCCTCAATAAATGAATTGGGTGGCTGAGGTTAGTTGTCTAATGCACCCTAAATTCATAGCTCAGATACATGATAGATACTCAAAATATTCAATGTTGCAGTGTCTGGGTTGCTTTCTTTAACTTTGCCACATCTCTGTACTTTTTTGACATAAGGGTACTCCATGGTTTGATTGCATCTATGTGAATGCAATTGCTACTCAGGAGGGTTACCCACCCTGACTGGTCACCTGCCTTATACCCTTCTCTCCCCCTGCACACACTTACTTTCCACTGTTTTTTCCTTCTTATTCTTTTCTGCCCACCTGACAGCTAAAATTGGTGCTTAAAGCTCACCAAAACTAGTCATTGGATTGACATTATTATGCCAATTGATCCACCCTAAAGTTAGTTACCTGCCTTCACTTTATATGTATTGGTATTAGCTCTCTAATTTTGCTGCTATGAAATGTATGGACATTCTGTGGATTTACACTAATATGATTGCTTTACTGGAGCCTGGCATCCAGTCTTTTCTAGCTCTGTTACTTTCTGTATACAGTAACATGGAAAAATAAAAAAACAATATATTGCATTACAAAAACTGTATAAGTGTCACAACCAAACTGTATAGTGTTCCTTTTTTAACCCATCGCCCAGAAGATATATGCATGAAGTTAATCCATGCTTTGCTCCTTGGCAAAGTAACAGGGTCACGTTCATTAAGGTCCAAACAGTTGTACCTTTTTTATTTTGCTTTCCATTTGACTATCAGGAACAAAGAGAAGACGCTACATTTAAGCTATGAGTCACAGGTAGGCATAGCTTACACAAGGCATAAGACTCTCCACTGTCAGCACTTGTCAGATATCACTTTTATATGGCTGGAACAGGGGTGAGTTACACAGTGAGGCCCCGTACACACGACCGAGTTTCTCGACAGAATTCAGCGAGAAACTCGGTCGGAGCCAGATTCTGCCGAGAAACCCGGTCGTGTGTACACTTTTCAGCGAGGAACCCGTCGAGGAACTCGTCAGGCCGAAAAGAGAACATGTTCTCTATTTTCTCGTTAGTCAATGGGAAAAGTCGGCCCGCCGAGATCCTCGGCGGCTTCAACACTGAACTCGACGAGGAACTCAATGTGTTTGGCACGTCGAGTTCCTCGGTCATGTGTACAGGGCCTCACAGGCTTTCTCCTACCCAGAAGTACCTGGCATTTTTTTTGCTCAAACCAAACAGAGAAGCTGTCATTTAGGGGGATAAAGAGAACCTGCTGTGTTGCCCTGCAAAAAAAAAACTCACATCTACACTAATAGCAGATAGACTGATTCAGTTAAGCTCCATTTTAGTCTGTGTATTTTTCAAAGTTGCTTGCAATAGCTTAAAGAGGGATTCCACCCGCGATTTTTTTTTTTGTAAAAGTCAGCAGCTACAAACACTGTAGCTGCTGACTTTTAATAAGGACACTTACCTGTCCTACTCGCCTGCAATGTCAGCCCTCCCGAGGCCGATCCCTTGATCCTGGAAGCTCCCTGCGCCGCCATCCTCAGTAAGGGAAACAGGCAGTGAAGCTGTGCGGCGCTTTGTGAATGGGCCGGCTGCTCTCTGGAATACACACAGTTCCCAGAAGGTAGCACGCCCCATTCACCAGAAGACACCGCGAGTAGGACGGAGGAAAAGACCTGCCGCAGACGATGAAGAGGCAGATTACGGACTTCTGCATAGCAACCGCTATTTCTGATAAGTAAAACATTTTTTTTTCTTTTTTTTTTTTTTTTGTATTATTTATGATAAAAAAAAGAATTTGAGGGTAGAATGCCACATTATTAGCAATAACAGAATTTGTTACTAATTCGATAAGAATTAGTTTGTTGAAGGCAGAAAAATAAAGAAGTCTTTGGAGGTGCCTCTGTAGTATTTACCTGTTATATACTTAATGTGTGGGTCCTATCCCATGAAAACAAAAATATTAAATTCAATTTTCTATTCTTTTCACAGGCTATTACAGGAAAGGCAATAGACAACCACTTGCTAGCTCTTAGAGCATTAGCACATGAACACTGCAAGGAACTACCTGAGATCTTTACAGATGATATGTTTTCAATAAGTAATCGATTCATTCTCTCCACCAGTCAGGTAGGTGCCTAAAAAGTATATATTATAGGTCATCCATATCAGTAAAACCATTATATACTATACAGTATGTTCAATATACATTGGTCATGTACTGCCAAGTATGCTGAAGGGGGGCACAATCTGATTGCCTACTTGTAGGATAGTGATGCTTCAAGGAAGAACAGTCTAAAACATAACTGGTTCTGTTGATCTTAGAGTATCTCTAACCAAAGTTTTGGATTTAATAGGGAATACACATTGTACCTAAAACCTCTATCAGTCGCCTCTTCCTGTATCTATCCTATTAGGGAGACTTTCCTTATGCCGCATACACACAATCAGAATTTCCGATGAAAAAAGTCAGACGGAATTTTTTCATCGGATATTCCGACCGTGTGTGCCCCATCTGAGTTTTTCCTATCTACCGGAAATTCCATTCGTCTGTATGGAACTCCGACGGAGAAAAAAACATGCATGCTCAGAATCAAGTGGACACATGCTCGGAAGCATTGAACTTCATTTTTCTCGGCTCGTCATAGTGTTGTACATCACCGCGTTCTTGGCGGTCAATATTTGGTGTGACAGTGTGTATGCAAGACAGCTTGAACGGAATTCCGTCAGAAAAATACGTCTGAGTTTATCCAGACAGAAATTCCAATTGTGTGTACAAGGCATTAGCCTCCTATCCTAGAGATATAGCGGAAAGGGAGAGAAAATATCAGAGAAGCATTTACCAGAACAGCTGTCACATTAGGATTATTTACCCTCACCACTAGTTCCTGTGATAACCTTCAAATGTTGGATTTCCACTCACTTTCTGTGCCACTGGCAAGGATCACTCAGAGGATGAGGCTGCACACAAATTAAACTGTTTTTTATGTGCTTGCTCATACTGAATAACTGTAAACAAAATAACTCTTTAAAATATTTTTTGTCCTTTAATACACCAAAAAAAAACGATAAAACAACATTTAAAGGGTAACGCCACTTTTGTGGGGGAAAAAAATTGTAAATAAAGAAAAAATAATAGAGCGTGTACAGATGCTATACAAGCCATATTGTAATTGAACGTTATTAAAAATTACCTTTACTTTTTCAATCTGCAGCCACTGTACATTTTTATAAATGCGATGCAATATGGCTACATGGAGTTGTTCTGTACACATTTTTTGCCTTCCTCTGGATCAACTGTGGGAATGGAGTTGGGTGTATAGGATTTTACTGTGTTTTTTATTTTTGTTTTTTTTATTTTTTGTGGTTGAACTGGATGGACTTGTGTCTTTTTTCAACCTGACTAACTATGTAACTATGTAACTATGTAACTATGTAACAGTGTGTACGGACCACTCCCCAGGAACATAATTTCCTGCTTGTGGTGATTGGCTCACCAATTTTTTCAGAAGTCTGCCTAAGATACAAGTTAGAATTCAGGCATCCCCTGCACCCCCCCCCCCTCCCACCACCACCCGGTGCTTCTCCGGGCTGTCCCGTGCCATCGGGGACCTGAAGAAATGATTGGCTTGCGCCAGATGGGAAGCATAGAGATTACTGGTGACCAGATGGTCACCAGTCATCTCTATGACCGTCGGAGGCCCGTGCATGACGTTATGACGTCACTCGGCGTAACAATCTTTCACATTATACAAAACAATTGAGCTAACTTTACTGTTTTGTTATTTTTTAATTCAGGTGTTTGAAAAATTATTGCGCAAATACCGTGCAAGATAACACGTTGCAATTCCCTAGGGTGTCTGCTAAAAAAACATATATAGTGTTTGGGGGTTCTGAGTAATTTTCTACCAGGAGTGTAGGAAAGGAGTGCCAGAATAGGCCAGGTATGGAAGTGGTTAATATTGACTAGACCCTTTGCAAACATTTTCTTGGGCTCCCTCTTCCATGCAATTTTGCTCTCCACATGCTTTGAGACATACAATAAATAGCAGCTAAACTCAAAATCAATTTACTAAATCAGATCAGACAGCAATTGCGATTGGTTGCCAGAGGTTACAGTGTATCATTACCGCTCACTGACTGGCTGCTAGAGGTTACAGCACACATTATGACTCACTGTTTATTTTCTAGAGGTTACAGCACATGACTTCTGCTTGTTGATTGGTTGCTAGAGATTACTGTACATCAATGCTGCCCACTGATTGATTGCTAGAGGTTACTGGATATCTACAGTATACCACTCACTAATTGGTTGCTAGAGGTTATTGCATATCATTACTGTTCACTGATTGCTTGTTAAAAGTTATAGCACATCATCTCTTCACTGTCTGCACACCATGGACTGGGGGGGTGAGGTGATCCATCAATAGACAGAAAACTCCTAGGACTCCTGGGATCAGTGGCAATGCTGGGGGGTAATCGGTGGCAATGCTGGGGGGTGATCAGTAGCAATGCTAATGGGATCAGTGGCAGTGCTGGAGGCAGGCCTGGATTTCCCACAAGGCCTGCAAGGCCAGGCCTCGGGGCAGCAGGGCAGAGAGGGGCGGCAGCAGCATGGAGTCCCCCGATGGCTGGAAAATACAGTTAAGGGTGGCGGTAAGTTGCTTTCTAGCAGGACTAATTGTAGTGTGGGGAAATTCCACTCGCTTCTTAACAAGTGATTGCTGCGATGTCGCCAAAATCACTTGTAAAATGTGTGCTGCCATCCTACCCTCTCCCCCCCTCCACACATACCTCTCTCTGCTGGCTCTGTCTTCGGGACTCCGTCCTCCCCCCAGCCGCCAAGTCTGTCTCCCGTCCCTCCCCCCGATGTACACAGTGAGAGGGGTGAGCTGTGCTCTTCCCATCTCAGCTGTGACAGGAGTTCTAGCACAGTGCTAGGACTCCTGTTTTGGAGGTGACATGGTCAATAAAGAGAACCTGTCACCTCTGATTGCTATTACACAGGGAATTGTTTTCTCTTGTGTGATAGCAATAAAGTTAAGTGAACAAAATAAATAATAATTAAATTAATAAAATAAAAAAGTAATTAAAAAGTAAAGAATAAGAAAAATAATATAAAAAAAAGAAAAGTATACAAGAATAAAAAAAAGTAAACGACAAGCTACAAATAAATAAAAATGAAAAGTGATACAAAAGTATAGTGGGGTATTCTACCAATGTAATGGGGAATTTACAATGACCACCAATGTGAGAGGGTATTTACATTGACCATCAATGTGAGGAGGAATTTTCACTGACCACCATGTAATGGGGGGTTTTACACCACCCACCAATAGAAAAGAGGAATTTCTACACTGACACTGATGTAATATGAGCATTTACACCAACCACCAGTGTAAGGAAGAATATACAATGACCTCCATGTATGGGGGAATTTACACTGACAACTATTATCAAGGAGATATCGAGGACGCCAATGTAAGGTGACACTTCTACACAGGTTACTATGCACAGTTGCACCAGATTCTGTGTGCACCAGTTCTAGTAAACCTACCCCAGTGTATCTCTGTTATAGCTAGTGTGTCATGTATTGAAAACAAAGCTTATCCCCAACAACCAAAAAAAAAAAAAACAATAGTTCATAGAAATTATACATAATAGACCATGGAGCATTGGTTATCAGAAGCGTCCATTGCTTAACAAGCAAACTAGAGTTTATTAAGTTTAATTATACACCCATTGCATACAATGCCAACATTATATTCATTTACTCTTTTCTTGTCGAATGCTAAAAATAAATGTATCATGGTCAGTATAAAGGGGTAGGGAGCACTTAAATGACAAAATTATGCAGTGTTTCATGAATAAAGGGTTGGTGCCATTTATAGGCAACTGATATAACTATGAGAACAGAAGCTGTTTATAAACCAATTACAAAAGCTCCCTTAATAAAAAGTCCTAATGGTACATAAGTCTCAGTACATCATTCCAGTCAACAGGTCAAATCATAACCATTTAAAACACCACAACAGCCTATATCTGGATATGATCATTTATTTTCGTGTATCATAATTTGAGATATTACAATAGAGGGTACTTTGCTGAAACCAGATATAAGCTATCATGCCAGTCGTGGCAGTTTGTCTTTAATGAAGTTAAAACCACAAGACTGACAAAGCTGTGAAGTAGTAAATGTGATTCATCTTTTCAAGTGAGTGTACAAAAAAATACATTTACTTTGCAGAATATATTACATATTATAGGTGAATTTATCACAAAATAAAAAAATGATTTGCTGCATCCAGATAAATGTGAATGTTTTAAATTGCTTTCCTTAATTACAACTTAACCACTTAAGACCCGGACCAATATGGAGGTAAAGGACCAGGCCCCTTTTTGCGATTCGGCACTGCGTCGCTTTAACTGACAATTGCGCGGTCGTGCGACGTGGCTCCCAAACAAAATTGGCGTCCTTTTTTTCCCACAAATAGAGCTTTCTTTTGGTGGTATTTGATCACCTCTGCAGTTTTTATTTTGTGTGCTATAAACAAAAATAGAGCGACAATTTTGAAAAAGAAAATCTATATTTTTTTCCTCAGTTTAGGCAGATACGTATTCTTCTACATATTTTTGGTAAAAAAAACTAAAAAATCGCAATTAGCGTTTATTGATTGGTTTGTGCAAAATGTATAGCGTTTACAAAATTGGGGAAAGTTCTATGGCATTTTTATTAATATTTTTTTTTTTTACTACTAATGGCGGCGATCAGCGATTTTTTTCATGACTGAGACATTATGACGGACACATAGAACAATTTTGACACATTTTTGGGACCATTGTCATTTTCACAGCTAAAAGTGCTATAAAAATGCACTGATTACTGTGAAAATGACACTGGCAGTGAAGGGGTTAACCAGGAGGGGGCGTTGTAGGGGTTAAGTGTGCACTAAGGGGGTGTTCTTACTGTGGGGGGGCGTGGCTGTGTGTTTGACGTCACTGATCGTCGTTCCCTAACACAGGGAACAGACAATCACTGACAACCACACTAGGAAGAACAGGGAAGGTTTGTTTACACTCACCTCTCCCCGTTCTTCATCTCTGTGACCCGATCGCGGGACACCCGTGGCAATCGGACTGGGTCACGAGTGTGCCACTGGCGGCACGCTCGCGACCCAAGGCTGGGCATCTTAAAGGGGACGTACCTGTACATCCATGTGCCCAGCCGTGCCATTCTGCCGATGTAAATAGTCGTGCGGCGATCCTTAACCGGTTAAAGAGAAGCTCCAGTCTGTAAAAATACTGTAGATGATGACTTTTAATATAAGGACACTTACCTGTCTAGGGATCCCTCGATGTCAGCACTCCAAGCCGATTCGTCAATCGGCTTCAGGTGCATGTGCTGGGATTGTAAGTAAGGGAAATCGGCCTTCAAGCTTCACAGCCAGTTTCCTGCTGTGCATGCTCGAGTCATGCTGTGCTTTCTGAATGTCTTCTGGGACCTGTGTGTGTTCCAGAAGACAGAGGGGTGGAAAAAAAATACTCTCTGGGACTCTAACTAAACCAGTGGGGTCTAGGAATTGTAAATTGTTAGGATTGCACTCTAGGTGCATTCCATCTGACCTTGTATGGCCAAAATGTGTTCTGAAACTTCCCATCCTTTTAGCCCCCTATTAAACCACAAAGATGTCCAAAGAACCTGAAGGTGCAAAGGGGGAAAAAAATCTGGGAATAAGGTAAAGTTCTATCTGGGAAAGCTAAAAGGAGGAAAAAGCTCTCAGGCCTCGTACACACGACCGAGTTTCTCGGCAAAAACCAGCAAGAAACTTGCTGGGAGATATTTTTTTGCCGAGGAAACCGGTCGTGTGTACATTTTCGTTGAGGAAACTGTCGAGAAACTCAACGAGCCAAAAAGAAAGCATGTTCTCTATTTTCTTGACGGGAATGGAGAAAATTGGCTTGCCGAGTTTCTCGACGGCTTCACAAGGAACTTGACGAGCAAAACGATGTGTTTCGCCCGTCGAGTTTCTAGGTCATGTGTACGAGGCCTCAGAAGAGCTTAGACTGGACGGTGCAAAAAATCATTCATAATGGCAGTGCCCACAATTCATTTTTTTTTTACCAGTTTGTAATAATCTTGAAACGTTAATCCTTGGTGGAAACATGTTGCTTTTTCTAATCAGTGAAAAGCTACAGGTAAATTGCTTATTTTCTTAGTTTTACCTGGATAAAGTTGTACAATCTGCCAAAGATTTCTATTCTTTGTTGGTATAAAAAAAAGGCTAATTTGGTTAACAACTATAACATTGTAACAGCAGAAACCAAGTCATATGGTCTCTTTTCCTAAACATGTTATTATTGCTACTGATATTACAAGCGTATGTCAATAGTTGCTTACCCGAGCCTTTAAAAGCCATTTTCTATTTCGAATGTGATCGAAGATGTTAAATACTACTGAACAGTCAGCTCTTTAGTAAGATTGTTTTGTGTTAATGAAAATTACTTCTTTGAAGGATTGACACCAGATTGCTAACCTTTGTATGTTTGTGCTAACCTTTGGATATTTTTCAATGCTTTTCCAGGTTCCTACCACAATGGAAATGTTCTGCTGCTATGGCCCAGTGGTCCCAAATGGATATGGTGCCTGCTATAATCCCCAGCCTGAAAACATCCTTTTCTGTATCTCAAGTTTCCGAGACTGTAAAGAGACTTCATCCACTATGTTTGCCAAAGCTTTGGAAGAAAGCTTAACTGATATGGGGGACCTTTGTCTAAAGTACAACGCTAAGCCACAAACACCAGCAAAAGAAAGAAAATCAGAGTCTAAGAATGGGCATGGAACCTAGCTGACTTTACATAATTGATGCAATCATCTATAGTAGATATATTTTGCTAAACAGGTAAATAAGTGTAAAGGAAAGATAAATCTATATAAAGCAACACTGCATTTAAAAAAAAAAATCTTTAAAATGATACATCTTCAAACAGTGTTTTAAGTGGTGTAGTCAATGATTTAAAATAGTTCTAAAGGCAGAAGATTTTTTTACCTAGTGCATTTTCTACATTAAGGTATAAAACCTTCTGTATACAGATCCCCCTTAGCCCCCCCAATACTTACCTGATCCTGATGTCAATCCTTTGTTGTTGCATAAGAGCAGCATTGACGCGCTATCTCTCTCCCTCCTCACTGGCTCAGAAGCAGCAGCTGCAGGAATAGAAAAAGAAAGACTGCCGCTCCAGGTGAGTGCAATGAGCAATCAATGTCCTCTCATTGCTGCGGGAATAACTTGAATTATAATAAAAATTCTCAAGGCTCATCCCTACTACTATATCACTACAGCAGCAGGAGCCCTTGGCTCAAGCTGCTGTCAATCACAGGGAGCAGATGGGAGCTTAGCCACATTATGTGTGTGAAATATAAAGAGCAGTTTGGGAGTAAGCCTGCCTGAGTGCCCCCATAGTAAGTGGCTTGCTATGGAGGCATTCGGGGGGGGGGGGGGAGCCAAGAGCGCTGGCTGGAGACCCGAGAAGAGGGGGATTGGGGTTGTTCTGTGTAATACCACTGCACAGAGCAGGTAAGTATACCATGTTTGTTAGAGATAAAAAAACAATTCCCTTTACAATCGCTTTGATTCACAGGTCCAGCTAAAAAAACAATAAAAACCTATATCAAGTTTTATCTGCTGTGTTTGTCCCGAATGGGAATATTTCTCCTACCCACATGCCTTGTCTAATTATTAGTGCCAGAAAAAAAACAGGAAGTGACAAAATCTAGTAGTGTGGGGAAGGATTAGAACCACTGTAAAGCATTTGTTGCTTTCTTTGTCCCCAAGGGGGTGATTTCTGCTCACTTGCTGTTCAGGTGATGGTTGTCAAACAGGGAAAATCTCCAACGGGTAAAAACAGTGATAAAAACATAAGTTAGTTTCTAACCTTTTTCTTATTTTTCAAAACTATAACAAACATTATTGGTGGAGTTGTACATCAATATAAACTACTGGTGACCCCCCCCCCCCCCAAGGCATCTAACAATTCTAAAGAGATAAACGTTAAAATAAAACATAAAAAGAAGTTTGTAGGTGGCCTCAGAACTGTAAAATTACTGTATGCTACCTTTTATATGGTTTCAGAGCTCCCCTGTCCAACAAATAGCATAAAGTATAAAAGTATATCTTTTATTATATTACGTTCTTACCATTTACTAAGGTTTCCACTTAAAGGATAACCGTAAAATGTTCTAAACAAGCCCAATCTATGCAGCAACTAAGTAAAGAGATGTTATCTCTATTGAGGAGAAAGTTCAGAAGCCCATACATTAGTCTTGTGTTTATTTATTTTTGTTCAACCAGCAGGTTGAACAAAATAAAAATAAGTCAATCCCCCCATCCAAAAATCCTGCTGAGCCTTTATATTCTGACAGCGGGGAGACTTCCCCATTATCAAAAATACTTTGATCAGCACCACTGGCTGATTAACTTCTGTAAAACGACCCATACATGGATCCAAATGGGATGACACCTGCTGAACTGGCCAAATTTTTGATCCATGTATGGCCAGCTTTAGGCAAGTGCAGTGTTTACTTAAGATGACCATATGCTTATTATTATAAACTTATCAGGAGAACCTACACTTACATACCAGAAAGGTGCATTGCTATATTTTAGGAGGAATTCAAGACAAAAGGCAAACATTTTAGAGTACTGCTTAGGCGCAGTTAACACTTCTAGATGTTCCTTATAAAATAGCAAATCTTAATTTTTTTATATAAGGTCCACTTTAACAGACTTGTCATTATATAATATCTAAAAACTAGTCCTCCATACAATCCGTTTTCAGCTTGAATCTGGTGCAAGCATAGTGAATACTGGGAGTTATATACTAAAGGCAAATCCACTTTGCACTTCATGTGCAAACTACAAGTGCAAAGTGCACTTGGAAGTGCAGTCACTGTAGATCCGAGCGGGACATCCAAGGAAAATAAAAATATATTAATAGGGGTGCTCAAAAAATTTATAATTTAAAAATGAATTGATTACTAATATAAACACCAGCCTATCCACACCATCTGAATTGCTAAAAAATAGTGTTTGAACCTATAAGAAAAAATTAGAACAGATAAATGAGTTTTAAATGGTAAAGTGCACTAGTAAAATGTAAAACATGGGTATTGTTGTGAAACAAATATGAACACCACTGTGTAAACCCGATTAATATATTGACTCTAAACCCAACTGAATGAGACCAGAACCATAAAGTGATACTGCTTGCAATGAAATTTCCAAAACAAAACAGAACTGAACCAGTCCTAATAAAGTCCTTGAGAAGAAATTTGTGCAAGAACACAATAGTGACAATCTTAATAGTGGTTTTCTTGAAAAACATCCATTGAAGGAACCAATTTCAAAACTTAAAGTGACTTGCTACATTCACCTTCACCACAGTTGCAAACAATAAACGACACCCAAAAGTGCTCAAGGTAAGGATGGCAGCTTACCAGAGCACATTGACCCTTTTAATAATAAAAAAAAGAGGTCTAATGTGCTTGTTGTTATAATGGATGATGGCAGATAGAGAGATTTGATGCAGACGAGATCAGAGCTTCTTCTCACACACTGGCAGGCTCAAATAAGGATATGCAAATAACAAGATAGACCGAACATAGTGTAATCCCATTTAATAAAAAAGTTTAAAATACAAATAACCAGCCAAGTGGCCGCTTACATTTGTAGGTGCCTCGAACCCGGCACTGAGGCTGGATAGCAGTTACTATGGCTAAGTACACAAAGTCCCGTTATGGAGATGCCTGGCGTGCGTTCCACCTGTGACGGCGGTGAACCAGGGGGACCGGAAGTGACGTAATCACGTGACCTAGTTGTGCCTCGACAGCTGTTTCGTTATGCTTGTCCTCAGGAAGCGCTTCCTGATGACGTGCATAACGAAACAGCTGTCCAGTTTGGTCAGTTGGGGATAGCGGCTTATAGTTAAATTTAACATTTTTCATTTATCAGGCGCGAGATTTATACAAATTTTTCAAGGAAAATAAAAAACAGAATCTTAGCTTGCACATGATTGGATAATAAAATCAGCAGAGCATGCCCTCATTTCATATGTACCCCTCAGATTAACAGCGACTGCACTTCCAAGTGCACTTTCAAGTGCATTGTAGTTTGCACTTGTAGTGCAAAGTGGATTTGACTTTCGTAAATAACCCCCACTGTGCTGGCCCAGGACAGGCCAGAGAATGGTAAAACAGCTGTGTTCTCAGAAGTGTTAACAAAATTTCATCAATTATTAGCTGCATTTGTTTACTTGACATGGTGAATTACTTTAAAAATACTTTAATATGGAAATCGATTCAATATTTGTGCCAGTTTGTTATTCCCCAACACTTGAGCCTGTGGGCTACATCCAAATTAACAAGCAAAGAAAAGCAATACAAAGGGCAGCACTTAGAATGTGGTTGGTAATGATGCTAAATTCTGAACAATACAAAAGAAATATCAACATTTATTTAGCTGTGTGCTTAATAGATGTGCATAGATAAAAAGGTATGAGTAGCATGAAACCCGCCTGCTGAGAGACATACACAAAGAACATCAAATTTAGCTTGCTACCACATGTTATTCCTAGACTACTAGATGAGGACCAGCACATGTATTTGTGTGTGTGTGTGTGTGTGTGTGTATATACTGTATATGATGCACTTTACAAAAATAATATATATTATCCATCAAGAGAATTTTAAATGCATTAACCTTCTATGTTTCTTCAGAGTTACTGAGTGCAATAAAAAATGCATTGCTTCATTAGTACCGTAATTCAAAAACATATATTTTTTGTAATTCATGTATACAATTGTCTATTCAGAGTAAAATATTGTACCAAACTAGATTCTTGTGTAATTAGTATGTAAATAATGTAGTTCTTGATTAACATTGCTAAGGTCTCATTAGTAGAAGCATGCAGCAATTATGCCGTAATAAGCACTACCTAAATGGAGATTTCCGAACGTAAATTAAATTAGACTGGATTCAGTGAGTCAAGACCTTGTGTATGTAAACTAATATTAGATTTTGCTTAATACAACATAACTTATATGTGTTTTTGTCTGCAACCAGTCTGGTTTTAACCATCAGATAGTAGGAGAAACACAGTGTCTGTTTCAAAGTGGAAATAATTAGTCTTTCTAGATATACAGATTAAAACTTATCTTGAAAATGTTCACCATCATGTACCAAATAATACTTAATTTCACAAAAAAAGGCAAAAGCAGTAATGTATAATGATGTATAACCTTATAGATAAATATATTATTCCATAGCTTAGCATGAAACATACTGTATCTAATAAGGCATTCACTCCTCTATGCTGAGCCTCCAGGGATGGACTGGCCATTGGGACTACAGGGAGTTTCCCGGTGGGCTGATGGCTCAGTGGGCCGGCTTCAGTGACAGCGGCCGCCACCTCCCTTCGCTTCTCTGTCTCTCCCTTCCCACAGCGCTCACCTCCTCTCGCTCCCCACAGCGCTCACCTGGGGGGGGACAGAGAAGCAGGGGGAGGACCAGAGGAGCAGGGGGGACAACAGAGGAGCATGGGGGAGGGGACAGACAGCTGACTCAACAGCTATGGCCTGGGAGCTTCTCACTTCTGCATAATCTTGTCCTATAAGGGGTGGGGGGCACCGAACTGATGTACCAACCGTTCTACTCTAATAAATTAGAACGGCTAGTGGCTAGTGAAGGGGGAGAGGGGGCTTGGGTGGCCGGGGGGGTGTGGGAGTTGTCCGGCCGCCATGGTAGAGACCTGTCAAAGTGGGTCAGTCTGGATGAAGTCCAGGGCCAAATTTTTGTCTGAAATCTTCCAGAAATGTCAAATGCTTATAGACACCGAAGGGCGATCAGTTTATAGGTGGATATTCTTACCAGCCAATAAATAGTTTTTTTAAAGAGAGAATGGCTGGAATAAAAGCTTGGGTCTCTAATGCCTAGTACACACGATAGGACCGTTTCCGCAGATAAATCTACTGAGGATTTTGATCTGATGGAGTGTACACACCATCGGATCGAAATCCGCGCCAAATTCCCATCGTGATGATGTGTCGCGCCGTCGCCGCGATGATGACGTGCGCGACGCTGTCATATAAGGAATTCCACGCATGCGTCGAATCGTTACGACGCATGCGAGGGATGGGTTCGGACGAATCGATCCGGTGAGTCTGTACAGACCACCGGATCGATCCGCTGGAGCCGATTCCAGCAGATAGATTTCTTAGCATGCTAAGAAATTTTTATCCGCTGGAAATCGGTCGGCCCGAAATATATCCGCAGATAAATATCCGCTGGATCGTACACACCAGCGGATCTATCCACTGAAACCGATCCGCGGATCAATTTCAGCGGATCGATCCTCTCGTGTGTGCGGGGCCTTAGACATGAATTCTTCACCCAATCCAGTTGTTTTGAGTATGTCATGTCATGTCTGTGGGAAGGTTGTTATGAACAATAAAATAGAGATGAATTAAATTCTGATATAAACTGTGGGCCAGAAAAACAAGCAATTCACATCAGGTTTTGAACTACTTTAACCTAAGGGTCTGCTTGCAGAATGAGGAGTGAGCATGTTTTCTTAAATGCTAGTCTACTGCAAGTGTTAGCCTCCTTTTACACAGTAATCATGCACAATGCAGCTTGTTACAAATTAAATATGAAAATTATTTAATGCAATTGTTGTATAAAAATTTGTATTTTAACAGTCACTAAGCAAAGTCAAGACATGTGCAGAAGCAATTGATCTTCCTTGCTTCTTAATTCCATAAGATTAGTAATACACATAATGGAAAAAGTTTCTGCTATGAACTCATGGTAAAGGTATCAGTTTGTAGAATAATCCTGAAATTAGTTTGTCCATAAAACCAACATCTGACCAACTGCTACCTCTTTGTCATGGACAACAAGATCTCATGGTGCTTTTGGTAAAGTTGCCAGGAGCAACATTAACTGGTTGGTTATAGAATCAACCTCAGTTTTGCATGCTGTTAAACATAATAAAAGTTGATTTGTTGGTTTTATGGACACAATGGGGGTTATTTACGAAAGGCAAATCCACTTTGCACTGCAAGTGCACTTGTAAGTCCAGTCGCTGTAGATCTGAGGGGGACCTGCAAGGAACATAAAAAACAGCATTTTTGCTTGCACATAATTGGATTAAATAATCAGCAGAGCTTCCTCTAATTTCAGAGCTTCCCCTCAGATCTACAGCGACTGCACTTACAAGTGCACTTGTAGTGCAAAGTGGATTTGCCTTTAGTATATGACCCCCAGTGACTCCTGAGGCAGAAAAGTTCAATGTCTTTGGTTGAGAGCAAAAGTGATTTTTCTTTATGCATATTACTGGCAAGTGCTGAGTAGTGGCTGCTTTTGTACCACTGCTGCGATTGGGAGACCATCCAAAGACAGACTGTCTATTTATTTCCCACAATGTCTGATTTTGTTTGCAATGTATAAGACTTCAGTGCCAAACTTGTAAGTAATAATAATGGTCCAGCCTCAAACAAAGCTATGCATAATAAAATATAGAGATGTTTGTAAGTGTGCATATTTTGTAATAATTTATACAGTGTATCTCTAAAGAAATATATATATATATATATATATATATATATATATATATATATATATATATATATATATATATATATATTATATTGATTTGTTTTCTCTTTTTCAAGCATGTGATATTAAAGAAAGAGAAAACTACCAATGCTTCCTTATGAGCAGAGTAATTGACATTTAAAAGTAACAAAAAACACAGTTGTTGCCACAGACATATAATTATTTTTCCACTGGGCATGTAATTTTTTGGGAACATTCCTCCACATAATATATACAGTACAGACCAAAAGTTTGGACACACCTTCTCATTCAAAGAGTTTTCTTTATTTTCATGTCTATGAAAATTGTAGATTCACACTGAAGGCATCAAAACTATGAAATAACACATGTGGAATTATACATATCAAAAGAGTGTGAAACAAATGAAAATATATTTCATATTCTAGGTTCTTCAAAGTAGCCACCTTTTGCAGCAGACACATCTCTAGAACTGTTAAGAGGAGACTGTGTGAATCAGGCCTTCATGGTAGAATATCTGCTAGGAAACCACTGCTAAAGAAAGGCAACAAGCAGAAAGAGTGTTTTTTGCTGAGGCGGAGCAGGTGGTCAACTGTGTTGAAGGCAGCAGAAAGGTCTAAGGCCCAGTACACACGTCCGAGGAACTCGACGTGCCAAACACATCAAGTTCCTCGTCGAGTTCAGTGTTGAAGCCGCAGAGGATCTCGGCGGGCCGACTTTCCTCATTGAACAACGAGGAAATAGAGAACATGTTCTCTATTTGGCCCGACGAGTTCCTTGTCTGCTTCCTCGCTGAAAAGTGTACACACGACCGAGTTTCTCAGTAGAATCCAGCTCCGATTGAGTTTCTGGCTGAATTCTACCGAGAAACTTGGTCGTGTGTACGGGGCCTGAGAGTATGAGTATGGAGTAATGGCCATTGGTTTTAGCAGTTAGTAGGTCATTGGTGAGTTTTAGTAGGGCAGTTTCAGTAGAATGTTGTGGGTGGAAGCCAGACTGTAGGGGGTCGAGAAGGTTGTTGTCCATTAGGGAGCGACTCATTTGGTCATGGACAAGGTGTTCGATGAGCTTGGAGGCAAATGGGAGCAGGGAGATGGGTCTTAAGTTATTCAAACAGGTGGTGTCTAGTGAGGGTTTTTTTTAAGTAAGGGGGTAACCAGTGCATGTTTGAGCGGGAAAGGAAAGGTGCCGGAGAAGAGGGAGAGGTTGAAGATGTGGGTTAGGGAGTTTAGGATAGAGTGGGAAGTGGTCGCAGTGATTGTGAGGGGACAAGTGGGGAGGTGGGCCATGGAGAGGAGCTTATCAACTTCACAGTTAAGTATATAAGTTGAGAGCCACGCTATAGACGAAAGACGTCCACAGCGCGGCTCTCAACTGCCGGGTGGACGTCCCTGGACGTCCTTTTATGTGCATTCCCCACGCGCGCCGCTGGGGGCGCGCAGCGGGGAAACACTGTGCCCGGCCCATCGCTGAGATGCCGATGCGCGAGCCTGGCGGCTGCGATGTCTGCCAGGTACCCGCGATCGGTGGTGACAGCAGGGACATGGAGCTCTGTGTGTAAACACAGAGCTCCACATCCTGTCAGGGAGAGAGGAGACTGATGCTGTGTCCCTTGTACATAGGGACACAGCATCGGTCACCTCCCCCAGTCAGTCCCCCTCCCCACACACAGTTAGAACACACCCAGAGAATACATTTAACCCCTTCCTCACCCCCTAGTGTTAACCCCTTCCCTGCCAGTCACATTTATACAGTAATTAGTGCATTTTTATAGCACTGATCGCTGTATAAATGTGAATGGTCCCAAAATTGTGTCAAAAGTGTCCGATATGTCCGCCTCAATATCGCAGGCCTGACAAAAAAAATCCCAGATCGCCGCCATTACTAGTAAAAAATAAAAAAAATCATAAACCTATCACCTATTTTGTAGGCACTATAACTTTTGCTTATTGCAATTTTTTAACAAAAATATGTAGAAGAATATGTAGGAAAAAATATAAAAAAAAAAAAAGTGTGATATTATTATAACAAAAAGTAAAAAATATTGTGTGTTTTTTTTCAAAATGTTCTGTCTTTTTCTGTTTATAGCGCAAAAAATAAAAATCGCAGAGATGATTAAATACCACCAAAAAAAAGCTCTATTTGTGGGGAAAAAATTATAAAAATATAATTTGGGTACAGTGTTGTATAACCGTGCAATTGTCATTCAAAATGCGTCAGCGCTGAAAGCTGAAACTTGGTCTGGGCAGGAAGGGGGTTTAAGTGCCCAGTAATGAAGTGGTTAAATATGAAAACTGTTAACCATTTTTTACGAATTTAAAAAATTCAAAGAGCAATCACACGCTGGGACTCACTGCAATTAACCAAATGTCAGACTTTAAAAGTTATGTGTAGTTACATTAATGCAATCAAAGATTGTAGAAATTTTTGTTATAGGTTTTTGTACAATACACATTACAACACATTATTAAATTAAATCCCAGTAGGAATTGTACAGTAGGGCAGTGGAAAAAAACAACAACCTATTAACATTTAACATTTCATCAGTTTTGGCCAGTCAGTACCGTAAAAGATGATTATAGATTGGATTTCATGGTCTACTGCCCACAGTGAATTACTGTATAAAACAGACAATATTTTCTTGGTTGCTTCAGATATGAGAGCTAGGGTGGGTATTGGCTTATTTTTAAAAGGTTATAAGGGAGCTTTGGGCACCTTATTCATAAACAATATGGCTGTGTAAAATGACACTTCCTGTTCATGGTCAGAAGCTTATAAAGGAGTGTAATGAAAGTAAATTTCAGTATATTAGATGCACCTTTGATAGAACATTTTCCCTAGAAAAAGGATCCACAGTGTAGTTTTCTTTTCTAATGCTGCTTGAATTGGAGAAAGCACCTCTCTTACTTTGCCCTAACATATTCTATGTTGTTATAATTGTATGTGCTCTGTGTATATCTGTTTTCTAGTAAAGTCTACTTTCCGATGAAAAAATGTAACTATTGTAGAGAGCCTAGAATTATTTTTATCATTGTAAGAATTATTTATTACAAACATAATGCTGATCCATTTTAAACTGCTAAAGTGAACAGTGTTCTTTTATTTTTATAATATGGAATATATAATTGCCTTTGTGTGAATAGTTTATTAAGTTTATCTTAAGAAAAAAAATCTATGCTTAGATGGTAGTAGAAAAAAAAAAAAATTACACAAGGTTTATTATCTTGTAACTTGATTATTTTAGTCAGAAACACTGCCACACAGTATTGGATTGCTCAGATGTGTTATAAAGGTCATCAAAAGAGAGAAAAGGTTCTACCTACCCCAAGTTATTCAAAAATCCTTCTGAACAGGATGAGCAGTCGCACAACTGACAACACAATTAGTAGACTCAACACATGCTCTTAAATATCTTCAAATACTGTATATTATTACTTCATAAAAGACAAATATGGTGCAGCAGATGTTAACGCGTCTCAGCCAACGATGGCCTTGTTCAGCCACGCCGGTTGTGAACAAGGCTGTCATGGCTGAAACGCGTTAACATCTGCTGTAACATATTTGTCTTTTATGGACAACTAATACATTTGAAGATATGTAAGTGCATGTATGGAGTTGCAGATTATCTTCTACTAATTGTGTTATAAATGTAATAAAAAATATATATTGCGCTAAACTACAAGGCGATTGTGATAAATATAGTGAAACTCTAAAATGTGAGGCAGCTAGCACAACATGGAAAAATGTGCAAAGGAAAAAAGTGCAGCGCCAATTGAAACAAATTTGTCCTGTTGAGCAATATCATATAGTGTATCCGTTGGTGAATCAGCAAAGCATACCCCAACACAATGTGCACAAAGCGATTACAGTGGATGGGAAGTATCTAGTATATCCTCACAGACCTGAATGGTCAGTAGGTATAAATCTTCACAAACATAAATGAAAAATATTGTGAATCTCTTGGTGCAAAAACCTAGGAAAAAAGTACCTGAAAAGACAATATAAGTGTCACAGGGTATACAAATGTGTGAACAATAACAAACAAACATGATAATCATTCAGTGAAAAGTGAATCTCTAATGTTATATGGAATAGAGTGCATAGTCCCATTAAATACACAGAGGTATTCCTATGTTCTCATAGGTGGAAGAAACGCTCTCCTCTCTGATAAGTGGTGTCTCATCCCCAGGTGGGTAATCCTTATAGTAAGAGTAAATGCCCTTACCAGATGTTGTAGACCCACAGCTCACCTAACGATGGGGGGTCCTCAAGGCTTGTGTAGGCCGATTGCCTTACCAGGGTATTCCTCCAGGCAGTCCTGATGGTGTTTCAAATCAGACCTTCTTACAGCAATCAGACCAGGAAAATTCGATGGTGATGATCTCAATGGCAAGTATAATCCTCAGGGAATCCAGCATAAAAATACAAAAGGAGAGAGAACACCTCCTCATAGCGTAATTTTTTTTATTAAAAGTCAAAAAGACATGCTCACAAAAAAATCCAAACTGAATCTCAAAGAGAACTCATACGAAAATGTCCATATAGGTAAACGTCACTGCACAGCAACCACAGCAATCTTGGCAACAATCCTCAAAAAGGTGGTGAAACAATCAAATGCGCAGTAAGGGTGGATATATTCAATAACCCGACCGGTTTCGTCTAAATAGACATCGACAGGGGTGCATATCTGAATACACCACCCTGCCTGCACCTTAAATAGTCCCCCAAGACATCCATGAGACCTCATTCTCCAGCACTCACCGTTCTCAGCGTGCGTTCCAATTGCAGTCACTTCCGGTGTCCATGCGCTCCAGGCGCCCGGAAATGACATATCAAAGTCTCCCTAATAGGCTCCCGCACTCTCCCCTATACCTGCGCTCCAGGCGCAAGGAAGTGACAAGCTATCTATGCCCGCCCACAATCCGGATCTCTCCCACACTGAAACCTCCTCCAATGGAATGGAAGGAGGTCAGACTAGACCACGCCGCCCCCCGCACAGAAGGCGCATCATACAGATGGAGCACGTCACCATCTCACGCAAGCTCCACCCACATCGGACGCAGCCATATGGCAGGGGGTTGGACGGACGCTACCGATGTACAACCGATCGGTACATGCCCTAGCATGACCAAATCCTGTCACAGTCATAGCATCAGCCAAACGGGTCAGATGGACTCATCGATCCTAGTAGGGCCACAGGGCAATAAATACACTGGGGAAAAGAGGGGGGGTCTTAAACTAAATAAAGCAGCAGATTAATACTGCCAAATAGCTTATATATCAACTATGCATAGAGAGCCTCCTAGTGGGGAAAAATGGTAGCTATACACCACCACCTCATCCACACACACTCATAGGCTCCCAGAGAGTAAAGCAATTTTTATCAATGAGATCGGTCTCATGGTAATCAGGGGGTGCAGACATTTAAGTCTGTAAGCATAAATAATCCAAACAAAAAAGAAGAAATTAATGTTAAATTATTAAGCAATATAAACATCAATTGTAGTATGCAAATGTCAAGATTGGTTAATAAAGGAGTTTACGTCCCACTCCACTTTAAGGCCATGGGGCACGTAACATTTTAACTGGTAAATCCAGAAGACTTCCAATCTGGATACACCTCGAACACTAGGTTCCCCTCTCCAGTGGGGAACGAAGTGATCGATGATCTGAAAAGTGGTACCCTCAACCTGCTTATTATGTTGCTCAAGGTAGTGTCTAGGTACGGTGTGTTTAGGGTAACCTTTTTTAATTTTAGCAATGTGCTCACCTACCCTTGTGGAGAAACTTCTTATAGTGCGACCCACATATTGTTTCCCACAAGGGCAGGTGATAAGATAGACAATGTGTCTAGTCGCACATGTAAAAAAATGTTTCATAGGGAACACAAGTCCTGTAACTGTAGATGTGAAACTAACAGTTTTCTTTCTGTTATGGTTGTGTAAACATACCTTGCATCTTCTACAGGGATGGTATCCCTTGGAAAGGGGGAAAAATAGGTTTTTACTGGGGGGTCTGGAATATTAGGTGCGATTTGGTTTTTTAGAGACATAGCCCCTCTGTAAATCACACCTGCTTCCATAGGAAGAACTGGTCCCAACAGAGGATCATTTAAATGTACCCTTGAGTATATACTTAAAGGGTCACTAAAGGATTTTTTTTAGCTAAAATAGCTTCCTTTACCTTACTGCAGTCCTGGTTTAATGTCCTCATTGTTCGTTTTTGCTGTGATGTTGCTGTAATCCTTCTCTGCCCACTTCATGGTTGTCTGTTTCCTGATGACCACAGTACTGGGAGATTCTAGTTTCATTTTCCAAACCATCACTGCTTTATGGCTCTATCTAGCACAGAGGCAGGATAACATGCAAAAACGAAACTAGATGCAAAAACGAAACTAGAGGTACATTATATGATTGATTTTTATCAATTTTTAATCAATTTTAAAAGGAATCAGTTAACTATTATGTCTCCATACCCTGTAAAAGTATTCATAGCCCTTGAAATTTTCCACATTTTGTCATGTTACAGCCAAAAACGTAAATGTGTTTTATGTGATAGATCAACACAAAGTGGCACTTAATTGTGAAGTGGAAGGAAAATAATAAATGGTTTTTAAAATGTTTTACAAATAAATATCCTAAAATTGTGGCGTGCATTTGTATTCAGCCCCCTTTGCTCTGATACCCCTAACTAAAATCTAGTTGAACCAATTGCCTTCAAAAGTCACCTAATTATTAAATATAGAGTCCATCTATGTGTAATTTAATCTCAGTATAAATACAGCTGTTCTGTGAAGCACTCTGAGGTTTGTTAGAGAACCTTAATGAACAAGCAGCATCATGAAGGCCAATGAACACACCAGGCAAATCAGGGATAATGTTGTGGTGAAGTTTAAAGCATGGTTAGGCTATACAAAATATCCCAAGCTTTTAACAAATTACAGAGCACTGTTTAATCCATCATTAGAAAATGGAAAGAGTATGGCACAACTGCAAACCTACCAAGACCTGGGTGTCCACCTAAACTGACAAAGAGCATTAATCAGAGAAGCAGCCATGAGGCCCATGGTGACTCTGGAGGAGCTGTAGAGATCCACAGCTCAGGTGGGAGAATCTGTCCACAGGACAACTATTAGTCGTGCATTCCACAAATCTGGCCTTTATAGAAGAGTGGCAAGAAGAAAACCATTGTTGAAAGAAAGTCAAATGAAGTCACATTTGCAGTTTGCAAGAAGCCATGTGGGGGACACAGCAATTATTTGGAAGAAGGGGCTCTGGTCAGATGAGACCAAAATGTAACTTGTTGGCCTAAAGGCAAAACTCTATGTGTGGTGGAAAGCTAACACTGCACATCATCCTGAGGTTCACCTTCCAGCAGGACAACAGCCCTAAACATACAAGCTACACTAGAATGGTTTAGATCAAAGCTTAATCATGTGTTAGAATGGCCCAGTCAACCAGATAGATGTCTGACTTAACCTTTCTACAACAATGGGAAACTGACCTTGAAACTACTTTTTCTCAGCCTTAAGAAAGATGAGATCATTGGGCCAGATTTACGAACAATTACGGCGGTGTAACGTATCCCCTTTACGTTACTCCGCCGCAAGTTTTCATCGTAAGTGCTTAATTCACAAAGCACTTGCGTGTAAACTTGCGGCGGCGTAGCGTAAAGCCGCCTGGGGCGTGTACCATTTAAATTAGGCGCGTTCCCACGCCGAACGTTATGCGCATGCTCCGTTCCCGCTGTGCTTTGTGCGAAATTACGGCGCCCCAACGTGTTTTTTGAACGGCGACGTTCGTTACGTCCTTTCGTATTCCCGGACGTCTTACGCAAAAAAAATGTTTTTAAATTTGATGCGGGAACGACGGCCATACTTTTAACATGGCTGGTCTAAATCTAAGCCATAAAATAGCAGGCGTAAGTTTGCGACAGGAAAAACCGACTAGCGACGACGTAAGAGAATGCGACGAACGCGCGTACCTTCGTGGATCGCCGTAAACGGCTAATTTGCATACCCGACGTGAAAAACGACGCAAACTCCACCCAGCGGTCGCCGAAGTATTGCATCCTAAGATTCGAAGGTGTACGAAGCCGTACGCCTTCGTACGAAGCCGTACGCCTGTCGGATCTTAGCCAAAAACCGTTGTATCTTTGTTTGTGAATTACAAATAAATATACGACGCGGCAAATTTGAAAGTACGCCGGAGTATCAGCAGATACTCCGGCGTACTTTTTCTGTGAATCTGGCCCATACTTTTTACTCAAAGCCTGGCTAGAAGATACCAGGAGGGAGAGTATAAGCTCCTCACATAGTGGTAAAGAAATACAGCCAAATTGCATAGAATGTACCTGCAGTTCCCGAATACACGTTGTCGCTGTGGGGAATCTGTGGGGACCCTTCTACACATTTTTGGGGAGTGGCCAAAATTGAATAGTTTTTGGACAGATGTAGAAGCTCTAATTAAACCACTGACTGGAGTGTCACTTGGTAGGAATCTGGTGGCCTACCTTTTAAACAACACCCCAATGTCAAACAAGAAATGTAAGAACTCGCTGCTGAGGCATTTGCTTACAGCTGGCCTGTATTCTGGCTCTGTGAAAAAGTATGGGTTCCCCTACGATTTCACATTGGAAGATGAGAATAGCAGATATTCAAGTTATGGAGAGACTTACCATGATTTTGCAGGAGCAAGACGACAAATATTGAAAGATCTGGACCCCCTATTTCTTCTATAGGGACCAGACGTTGCTGACCTCACAGCCAGTGGAGCATCCTGTGGAGTGAATGGGTCAATGTAGTTCCCCACTTTTTTTTTCTCTCCTCTTCTCTCTCGCTTGCCTTATTATCCTGTCTTCTTACATTTTTTTCAGTTCTCTCTTCTCTATAGGCCGCTCTCTTACTTTGATAAGATTTTTTTTTTAATTGCCCAGGGAATTTACCAAGACCTGTGCTTAAAGGGGTTGTAAAGGTTTGTCTTTTATTTTCTAAATAGGTTCCATAAAGCTAGTGCATTGTTGGTTCACTTACCTTTTCCTTCAATTTCCCTTCTAATTTTTTTTTTCTTTGTTTGAATTTCTCACTTCCTGTTTCTCCTCAGTAAGCTTTCCACCATCATCCAAGCGGTGGAAAGTCATTTAGAATAGCTTACTGAACACCTTACTGAGGAGGAACAGGAAGTGAGAAATTCAGACAGAGAAAACAAAGAAAAAAAAACATTTAAAAGGGAAATTGAAGGAAAAGGTAGCACTAGCTTAAAGGAACCCATTTAAAAAACAAACCTTTACAACCCCTTTAAGCATCCGGAATTACAGAGTGGAGCTTAGAGCTGAGTAGATTAGTTTTTAAGTGCTTAACAGTTGATATAATGTTTATTGAATACTGACTATGCTACACTTTTCAAATATTCTTCTGTAAAAAAAAAATTGAAAGCCTTTTATCATTTTCTTTCCACTTCACAATTGATGCAAGTGTTTGATATTTACAAAGGTGATAAAGAGAAAGAAAAAAAATGGATTTGAATGGAAAATAGTATAAGTAAAACAGCACTGCACAAAAATATATGGGTATCACGAAAATATAGAGTGTTAGATGAAGAGACACATGGAATAACAAAAAATGTTTTCAAAGTCTGGGATTTAATTTACAGACAGAATAAATGGACTTATAACTCACCTTTAATTTCACTCACGGAAACTAATTTTTTTATCCCTGGGAAAGGGACTCGGCTGGGAATTAAAATGGGAGCAGCACAAATAAAGGACATCATAGATCAAGGAGAAATAAAGGAAAAAAAACACATGGAACATTAGTGAATGGGAATATATACAATTAAAACATCTGGTAAAGTCTATACTCTCGCCTATAAGAGAAGAAAATAAATTAACAGCCTTAGAAAAACTATGTTGTAAAAAAAAAAACATTACCGCATGTCATATCAAAAATATATCAAATTCTGACAGAATTAGATCTACAAGGAAATCCACATTTCATAGGAAAATGGGAGAAAGAAATAAACAGGAAGTTTGAAGACCAACAAATAGAAAGAATAATAGCATCCGTACATAACACCGCAACTGATATGACTACAATCGAAATGAATTATAAATGCATCGCGAGATGGCACATGACACCTGAAATTATGCATCAATTTAGTAAAGATAAAACGCCATTGTGTTGGAGAGGATGTGGACAGATAGGAACAACTACACACATATGGTGGGACTGTCCAGCGATAAAGGAATATTGGCAGGAAATTCTTGAATATATTGAAGTGATAACTGGGAAAAAAGTACCCAATACCATACAAGCTTGTCTTTTTCATGAATCAAAAGAGTCAAACAGTAGTTATAAGAAAACACTAATTCCACCACTGATAAATGCCGCAAAGGGACTGATACCAAAAAACTGGTTAAATATAAGAAAAACAGATATAAAAGAATGGTTTGAAAGGGTGGAAAATTATAATAATCTGGAATACTTATGTAGCTGTGATGAGGGCCGACTCAATATACACAAAAAGAGATGGAGGCAGTGGAAAGATTTCAAATTAATGGAGCAATATCTGGAAAAAATCATAGTAGACAGTAATTAAAGAAGACTAAAAGGAAAGTAAGGGACAAACCACTAGGGGTGGGGGTGGATGGGGGTGAGTACGGTTTATATTTCTAATTAAATAAAATGAGAATACGTAAAATATTTAATATAATGAAGTAAAGAGGAAATACATAAAATAACATCCGAAATACCACAAATGATGCAAAACCAAAGTTGAGACAGAATTAATGAATAAAATCATGAGCAAGTGTCTTGCTGTGGTTAAGTCTGAAGTGGTGGGAAAAAAAAAAAAGAACAGCTTACTGAACAGCTTACTGAGGAGGAACAGGAAGTGAGCAATTCAGACAAAGAAAACAAATAAAAAAAACATTTAGAAGGGAAATTTAAGGAAAAGGTAAGTGAATCAACAATGCACTAGCTTAAAGGAACCTATTTAAAAAACAAACCTTTACAACCCCTTTAAGCATCCGGAATTACAGAGTGGAGCTTAGAGCTGAGTAGATTAGTTTTTAAGTGATTAACAGTTGATATAATGTTTATTGAATACTGACTATGCTACACTTTTTAAATATTTATTTGTAAAAAAAATTGAAAGCCATTTATCATTTTCTTTCCACTTCACAATTGATGCAAGTGTTTTAATTTACACAGGTGTAGCACTTACCCCCGCAGGAGTTCGCTTGGTATGATGGGTTCTCCATTGTGCCATGATTCTGCCCCCTCTGGTTATACAAGTTGAAGGCTGCACACCTGTAAAACGTAGGTGTTAGTATACTATGCTATGTTAGCATACAGGAAATAGGCCACACACTGTTTGATGGTAGATCAAGTAGGTATATTATGGCAAGATAAACACAATGCACAAACCAATAATCAGGTCAGAGGATACATAGAGAATGCGTTAGGCTAACTGATGTAAATACTACTGTAGCTTTAAATATGGCAATTACCTTAAACCGTAATAATGCTACTCACAAGTTAAACTGGCATACACAGCATTAAAAAGAAGGGAATAAACAGAGAAGAGCATAAATATCTCAAAGAAAAGTCTAAGGCCTCGTACACACGTCCGAGGAACTCGATGGGCAAAACTCATCGTTTTGCTCGTCGAGTTCTGTGTGAAGCCGCCGAGTATCTCGGCGAGCCAACTTTCCTCATTGAACAACGAGGAAATAGAGAACATGTTCTCTATTTGGCTAGACGAAGAACTCGTCGGCTTCCTCTGCGAACGTGTACACACGGCCGAGTTTCTCGGCAGAATTGCCGAGAAACTTGGTGGTGTGTACGGGGCCTCACTGTAACTCTCAGGAATAACTAGTCAAACGTATAGAAAATAGTTAATGGATGGATCTCAAACTACTGTTAATTTTTGGGCAAAAGAGAAACCAATTCATCTATATAGGACGGGGTACCTCCGATACTATACACATTATATCAAAAATAATAGGGAAAAAAAGGGGGGAAGGACAAGTAGTCAAATGGAGAACCAGACTATGGTATTCATATGCCATATACATTTTAATAGAACAAAAATTATTATATAATAGTGAAAAAATACCCTCTTAACGCTATAAAATGTTATAAATATGTTAAAGGGACAACGTTGTCACTCGAAAATATTGTACACACAGGACATTTCTGCAGAAATGGGAATTAACGGCATATATCATGGAGCTAGTCAAAAGTATCCCAATGTGCACTCTGCGCATATATCCCTAAGACCAGGTGGCTGTACATGTTTGTAAGGGGCATGGTGGTGGTTCTTGGCACATCCTCCATGTTTTACTTCTCGTTGGGCTCCAAGCAAGGGTCACATGCAAGGTCTATCCCTAGGGTGTATTTTCCACTACATCTCCAGTAGCATGGTGCACCCTGCGTGGGCTCCACATGTGCACTTCACTTAACACTTGAACTTCCATACCTCTACACAGAATGGGAACAACTGTGGCGCACAGAATGGGAACAACTGTGGCGCAATCTGCTCCCATTGATATGGGAGACAGACCGCTGGCGGAAGGAGTGCTGACAACATCGCCCTTGCTCAACAGGCTACTTGTAATACTTCTGTCACTCTTGGCAACAACGTATGTCTTTACATAACTCCACTCTGATGTATTCATACTCCAATGTGTTAAGACCCACTGTTAATTGTGTGTGCCAGTTACTTGTGATACACCTCTTTAGTAACTTCAGATGACGCAAGGACAATGTTTCAATACTTTACTTGGCAAAAGTGCAGAAGGAGACATTTCACAGTCCAACAGGCAAGACATGAAACTTCCCTACTCTCTTTTCTTTTTTTTCAATTTGTTTATTGAGTTCTAATAAACATACAAAATTCAGTCGGGGCCGTATAACCCCATTTGGCCCTTCTGTCTATATTACAACAGATTACATTTTTCCTCCCCCCCAACCCATTACCCCCCCAGCCCCCTCCCCCCCGCCTCTCCTCTCCAACCCACTACCTCCTGTCCTACCGCCCATCTCACTCCCCCTTCCTTCTCTGTCGCTATATTCCCATCTTTTTGGCAAATCTCGTTGTTTGTTTATACTTTAACCAGTCTCTCCATTTCACTTCGAACCCTACTTCTCCTACCTCCCCAATAAACCTTAAAAACTCCAGATCATATATTTTGTTTAATTTACAAAACCAACTCCTCAGGGTAGGGCTCTCTCTGGATCCTGCCACTGTTTAGGGATTAAGCTTTTTGCAGCGTTTAGTAATTGGGGCACCAGTGTTCTTGTGTATTGTTTAATTGACATTCTAACCCCATGGAATAGGCATACCCATGGCTCCTCTGAAATGTTGGTGCCCATGATTTCCTCTATTGTTACTATTACCTCTTTCCAAAATAATTTTATTTTAGGGCATGGCCACCATGTATGGGAGATGGTTCCTGTTTCCAAGCAGCCCCTCCAACACAATTTTGAGGTATCTTTTTGGTAGTGATTTGCTTTATCTGGGGTTATGTACCATCGTGCTAAACATTTATAGTTTATTTCTAACGTGCTACATTTGGTTGATGTGACGTGTGTCAGCCGTAATGTTTTTTATGTCTGTTTCTCCTGTTCCCAACTCTTCTACCCGTTTTTCAATATATAGAAGAGGCCCCATTATTTTAATTCTGATCAGTATTTTATAAATCCTGGAGATACCCCTTCTCCCTCCTGCCACTAAGCACAACCGTGTGATTGGGAGCATGTTATCTTCGGAGCTGATCGGTTGGGGTAGGGACACCATAAAGTGTTTCAACTGTGAATACCTCCACCTATCTAACACAAATACATCTTTTCTGTTAGCTAGATCCTGAAAAGTGGCCCTATCCTGCAACAGCTGTCTCCTTGCATTATGAATCACAGCCCCACCTCTACCAATCTGTAAGGCTCTGTTCACACTAATGGGATTTCAGATGTGACTTGAGTCGCACAGAATCGCATGACAATGGAAATCACATTGTTTTCAATAGCGGTCATTCACATCAATGCAACTCAGCACGGCGTGATTTTTGAAAATGTTCCTGCACTACTTTGGTGCAATTTCAATATATATGCAGACCATAGTTCCATAGTAAGTCTGGTTCAAAAAAGACACAAGCCCATCTAGTTTAACCAATAAAAGAGAACAAAAAAATCATACAATCTTATACACACTATTCTTTACCCACAGTTGATCCAGAGGAGGTCAAAAAACTCCAGCGACGAATGATCCGATCATTTCCAGTGGGGGAAAAAATTCCTTCCTGATCCCCCAAGAGGCAATCAGATATTCCCTGGATCAACTTTACCTATAAATGTTAGTATCCAGTTATATTATGAACATTTAGGAAAGAATCCAGACTTTTTTTAAAGCCGTCTACTGAGATGGCCAGAACCAGCTCTTGAGGGAGTCTATTCCATATTTTCACAGCTCTTACTGTGAAGAAACCTTTCCGTGTCTGGAGATCAAATCTCTTTTCCTCCAGATGTAAAGAGTGCCCCCTTGTCCTCTGTGATGACCTTATTTGTGAATAACTCAAATTTTGTAATTTTTCAGAAACATTTGCAAAATATTAAATATTTCATGGACTTAAAGCGGGAGTTCACCCAATTCCTTTTTTTTTTTTTTTTCCTTAGATTCCTGCTCGTTTTGTCTAGGGGAATCGGCTATTTGTTTTAAAATATGATCCGTACTTACCCGTTTTCGAGATGCATCTTCTCCGTCGCTTCCGGGTATGGGTCTTCGGGAGCGGGCGTTCCTTCTTGATTGACAGTCTTCCGAGAGGCTTCCGACGGTCGCATCCATCGCGTCACTCGTAGCCGAAAGAAGCCGAACGTCGGTGCGGCTCTATACTGCGCCTGCGCACCGACGTTCGGCTTCTTTCGGAAAATCGTGACGCGATGGATGCGACCGTCGGAAGCCTCTCGGAAGACTGTCAATCAAGAAGGAACGCCCAGTCCCGCAGCCCATACCCGGAAGCGGCGGAGAAGATGCATCTCGTAAACGGGTAAGTACGGATCATATTTTAAAACAAATAGCCGATTCCCCTAGACAAAACGAGCATGAAGCGAAGGGGAAAATGTGTAAGGTATGGGTGAACCTCCGCTTTAACATGCCTATCAGCAAATAGCTTGGGGTGTCTACTTTCCAAAATGGGGTCATTTGGGGGGGGGGGGTTGTGCTGTCTTGGCATCTCATGGCCTCCAAAACTGAGTGAAATCAAAAGTTTACACTCTTAGAAATCCTGAAGGCAGGGATTGGTTTTTGGGGTCCTATATGCAGCTAAGCTCCCCAAAAGACTCACACGTGTGGTATTCCCATACTCAGGAGAAGCAGTAGAATGTATTTTGGGGTGTAATTTCACATAAACCCATGGTATATCGTTTCAGTGACAACTTTGTGTTTTTTTTTTTTATTACTTATAAAAATTATATTCAGTGTGCTCAACATGCCTCTGAGAAAATTCCTTGGGGTGTCTACTTTCCAAAATGGGGTCATTTGGGGGGTTTTGTTCTGCCCTTTCAGTATACCACCTCAAGAAATGAGATAGGCACTCATAAACTAAAAGCTGCGTAAAATCTAGAAAATGTACCCAAGTTTGTAGACGCTATAACTTTTGCAGAAACCAATAAATATAAGCTTATTGAATACATTTTTTTACCAAGACATGTGGCTGAATGCATTTTTGCCTAAATTTATGACTAAATTTGAGTTTATTGTATTTTTTTATAACAAAAAGTAGAAAATATAATATTTTTTTAAAAATTTCGGTCTTTTTTTGTTTAAATTGCAAAAAAAATTAAAATGGCAGGAGGTGATCAAATACCGCCAAAAGAAAGCTCTATTTGTGAGAAAAAAAAGGATGCAAATTTCATTTGGGCACAGCATTGTGTGACTGTGCAATTACCAGTTAAAGCAACGCAGTGCCAAATTGTAAAAAATGCTCTGGTCATTAAGGGGGGAAATCTTTCCGGGGCTGAAGTGGTTAAAGAGTCCCTAAAAGGTAGAAACAATGGCTTTGAAATGACAGAGCTCAATTCTTTTAGGATCTGTGGGCATATGACCTCTAGTTCAGGTGCTTTACTCACCTTTATTCTGTCTAAATATTTCCGGACCATTTTGAGCCATTGTGGATTATTTGGGGCTGTGTCAATGTCATCCCCATTATGGACATTAGATCCCCCATGCTCCTTTGTATACATAGAGCTGAAGAAAGTATTTAATACATTGTCGTTCTCTTTGTCCCCTCTCTAGATTATTTTTTAATGGGCCTACATGCTCAGACCTGACCCTTTTACCCTTTTACTATCAATATATTTTAGGATTGTTTTGCGATTTGTCCTACTATCGTTTGCAATTTGTCGTTCGTTTTGAATTTTTGCTGCCTTGATTTCCTTTTTACATATTTTGTTATTTTCTTTTTTGCATTTAAACGATGATAGTGTTCCTTCATTTTTATATTTTTTAAAGGCTCTTTTCTTATTTTTTATAGCTTTTTTACCTTTGACTGTGAGCCACATAGGTTTTTATTTTTAGCCTTTTAAACGTATTGCCCGTGGGAATATACTGTATTTTGCAGTGTGTTCACATACAGTGATTTTGAAGAATTACCATTTCTGTTCTGTGTTCATTGATGCCAATATTCCCTCACAGTCTAAGTCTTGGAGAGCAGCCCTCACCCTTGAAAATTTTCTCCCTTAAAGTAAAATGTTTTTATATTTCCAGTATATGCTTGTTGCTTACAACTAACATTAAATTAAATCATGTTATGGTCACTGCTACCCAGATGTTCTTTTATATGAACATTAGTAAAAAGGCTCTGCATGGTTTGAGATTACCGGGTCCAGCAAAGCATCATTCCTAGTTGGGGCTGCTTTGAACTGTACCAATGTTTCAGCCTCATCACATTCTCCATTAACTAGGTCCTCACTAATGCCGCGTACACACGATTGGTCAGACCGAAGAGAACGGTCTGATGGACCGTTTTCATTGGACCAAACCGATCGTGTGTGGGCCCCATCATTTAATTATCCATAGGTTAAAAAAAAAGCAATCTTGTTTTAAATTTAACCGATGGATACCTAACCGGAAAAAAAACGATTGTTAGTAGGCAAGTCCATCGGTTAAAAATCCACGCATGCTCAGAATCAAGTCGACGCATGCTTGGAAGCATTAAACTTCGTTTTTTTTCAGCACGTCGTTGTGTTTTACGTCACCGCGTTCTGACACGATCGTTTTTTTAACCGATGGTGTGTAGGCACGACTGACCATCAGTCAGCTTCATCGGTTAACCGATGAAAACGGTCCATCAGACCGTTTTCATCGGATGGACCAATCGTGTGTACAGGGCATTACACTCGCTTTGAAATCACTTCTCACTTAGAGACAGACACCACCACCTTTCCGTTTTGCGCTGTCTCTCCGAAAGAAAACATAGCCAGGAGTATTAATAGCCCAGTCATGAAAAAAATAAAGCCTCAGATAAATAAAGATACAGAAATACCAAATAAATTTGAGTCTTCTTCTTTCTTTTGGTCACCTATTTTGGCAGACTTCTGGAGTCCAAGCAGCACTACATAATCACATTGAAAATTGGATCAAAATGTGATTGCAGCAGTGTGAACCTAGCCCTAAGCCCAGGGCTGGACTGGGACAAAAATTTGGCCCTGGACTTCATCCAGACTGGCCCACTTTGACAGGTCTCTCCCACAGCAGCCGGACAACTCCCGCACCCCCCCCCGGCCACCCAAGCCCCCTCTCCCCCTTCACTAGCCACTAGCCATTTTACTTTATTAGAGTAGAACGGCTGGTACTGATACTCTTATAGGCAGTACCAGTGGGGAAGCTAGACATTATTTCTCCCGGGGCAAAGAATCAGTTTGGTGCCCCCCCTTATGGGACAAGATTAGGCAGAAGTGAGAAACTCCCAGGCCGCTGTCACTGAAGCCGGCCCACTGAGCCATCGGCCCACCGGGAAATTCCCTGTAGTCCCAATGGCCAGTCCATCCCTGCCTAAGCCTGTTCTTTACTTACATACTCCTCCTCCTGAAGTGGCCTGCATTTTTCCTAGCACTTTCTTCTATTGATAATGGGAAAGAAGTTTTTTGGAAAAATCTGAAAACCAGTGGAGTAAGGGAGTCCTCCCCTCCTGGTTGTTTGAATATAAGCAGGGTGAGCTAATCTGTGCCCTGTTGTAGTGGATTCTGAATACGCAGTGCTAAAGAGGTGCCCTAATATTGGGATGCTGTTATATGCTTAGAATATTCTGCATGAATAAAAATGTCACAGCATCCTCAAGCACACTACCCCATTGGTAATAATGGCAATTAAAAAAATACAGTTGCTCATGTCTCAGCCTTGGTATAACATTTCAGGAAACTACTAAATATTATGAACGGCTCATAGTAAGCACATAACCCCTCTTGAGTGTGAGATAGGTCTTAGCTGCAATAATGGAGTGAAAATTGATTAGATGCAGTAATCTTAATAGCTTTTAGCTCAATATCTTGATTGTTGTCAGGCAAGAATTCTATACGAAACAAAAAATCTTTAAAATGTCTTCCCTGGTTTATCCTTAAACACCCTTATACCACAAAGGAGTTGGAGTATCGGTTTACCAGATAGTGCTGCCATGTCTGTAAACTGTAATTTAATTCCTTTAGGACTGAGTGCTCCCCCTTCGATAGGAAAAGTGAAATGGAGGTTGAATGAATGAAAAGTGAAATGAAGATGGGATGTTGTTGAATGTGCAACATTGGGCAAATCTGAAAGAAACTATTTTTTTTTAAAAACTTCAGTGAGAGTAGAATGAGGTATGGAGAAGATTCATAATTATGAAAAATAAAAATTTGCGGGGCTTACCTTTCTTCCAGAAAATCAACAACAAAAAATTACTGGATATTACATGAATTTTATTTTCATCTTTTCATCTACTGGAGAACAAAGAATGCATTAAAAGATCAAATGTACTTTCGCTGAAAACTAATTAACTAAATTGCTAGTGCCATAATACACAAGTTTTTAAATGTTACATTTATTAGGCTTTTATTTGAGCTTCAGAGCCAGTTTAAGATCCTCTCCCTAGGGCAGTAGGCTGCAGATTAGGGATGAGCTTATGGTTTTGTCCGAATACAAATTTGGCTGGGACCTGAACATCTAGTATATAATAGATATTACTACTGCAAATATACATGACAGCTTCCTGTTGTCAGTGGTTAAGATACCGACAGGTACATGATAGAGAATCCCCAGCCATGTAAAGAAAGGTAGGGTATAGTACAAAAAAATACAAAAAAAATATGTCCCCCCCCCCCCCAATTCTTACCAGGCCCATCATGCCTGTGTAGCGCCCTGCTCCCAAAGATGGGGGCGCTATTACAAATTTAGGGGATGTCTGGCCCAATAGTTGGGTCCAGACCTGTTGAATTATAAACACATTTGCCTCTGTTCTGGCTGTGGTACTGCCTGGTAGTATTTTCCCTTGTTGCCTGTGGGTGGCGTAACCACTTCAGGCCCCTGTTGGAAACGCAGGCGTACCATGGTGTATTGAGTGTCCCTCCTCGGCAGCGGTGCAGTGGGAGTAGTGACCATGCTGGGAGGGGATACTTAAGGGGCAGACGCTGTTTTTTGGGGTCCTTCGCCTCGTGGCCCTCCTGGCACGAGGTGGGTGTGTGCGATTTCAGTCTCAGGACCACGTTGGTCTGAGGCTATCCTGGCTGGGGCCTACGCTTTGGAGGTTATCCTGTGCTGTCTGTCCTGCGGGAAGAAGCCACTCAATGAGGGAAGCCAGGGGAGGACCTGTCCCGGAAAGGACCGAGTGGAAGGCTGGTACTTTGGGAGAGGCCTGGTAACTTATTGAAGGATGCACCGTAGCCTACAATACCTTACAGTCCGCCGGATTGGCCTAAGGACTCTTTAGCTGTAAGGCAAGAAGTTCGGGACTTTAAATCCTGTGGCAGAGGATTCCTGACTATACATTCTGTGTTCTTAAACGGTCTGTGGCAGAGACTTTCTATACTGTCCGTGCATCATTGCGGCTGCTAGGCCATGTGAAAGGGGTCTATCCGGGTGACCAATACCCACTCAGGTTTTTGTGGCGAATATTGGATATTTGAATACTGTTGTGCATTCTGTACCACGTGCCTGAACCTTCCCAATTTCTCTATACTCTCTACTTCCTTCGCAAGTTTTATGCAGTGAAAATAAAGCCTACAGTTGAAGGTTTTACATCTTGTGTGGACATTCCAATTTCTACAGACTTTCTACCCTGGACAACGAACTTAGAGGTAACGTGCATTTCCCAAAATCTAAACCAGCAGCTTCTTTGGGGGTAGTGCTACACCTGCTATGAATTTTAAGGAGCACAAAAACAAACACATGTGCTTCCCCACCCCACAAAAATCCATACCTGACCCCTGTCCAAGCATGCAGCCTCACGGTCAGGATGAATAAGGGTGTGTGTGTGTGTGGGGGGGGGGGATAAAACAAGTATGCATTCCTTCCCCTTCCTGAACCATACCAGGCCAAATGCCCTAAATAACAAAAAGGAGACCAGACACCATTCACTGTAAATGAGTAAGGGCTACATCGTGCACAACAAAAATGTAAAGTGTAAATAAAGACAGAGACAGTTTTTATGTTCCATCTGAGTATATTAAAGCTTTATACAAAATACAAAGGAAAAAAGAAAGAAAGAAAAGAAACATCCAGTACAGACCACAACAATATTGACGTACAGAAAAAGAGTACACTCTTGGGTAGAGGGGAGGAAAGACAAAAAAAAGGGATTACAATAATAATCAAGGCAAAAAAAAATTAAAGAATGACCTAGGAGTGGGCAATGACATTATCCAGTACAGATTACAAAGCCCACGACCATACATAGAATATGATAGATATTCCTAGATACAGTGGGCTAGATTCAGAAAGAATTTACGTTGGCGTATCTATTGATACGCCGCGTAAATTCAAAGCTGCTCCGGCGTATCTTCTTTCTGTATTCAGAAAGCAAGATACGCCGAAATTAGGCTAAGATCCGACTGGCATAAGTCTCTTACGCCCTCGTATCTTAGTTGCATATTTACGCTGGCCGCTAGGTGGCGCTTCCGTTGCTTTACGCGAGGAATATGCTAATTAGGTAGATACACCGATTCAGAAACGTACGTCCGCCCGGCGGATTTTTTTACGTCGTTTACGTTAGGCTTTTTCCGGCGTAAAGTTACCCCTGCTATATGAGGCGTATCCTATGTTAAGTATGGACGTCGTTCCCGCGTCGAATTTTGAAAATTTTACGTTGTTTGCATAAGTCGTTCGCGGATAGGGCTGTTACGTTCACATCTAAAGCATTGACGATTTGCGGCGTAATTTCGAGCGTGCGCACCGGGATTCTTTCACGAACGGCGCAACCACGTGGGGTCACATTTAATTTAAATAAAACAGGCCCACAAATCATCCACATTTGAATTAGGCGGGCTTACGCCGGACCACATATGCTACGCCGCCGTTACTTAGGGCGCAAGTTCTTTATGAATATGGAACTTGCGCCCTAAGTTACGGCGGCGTAACGTATCTGAGATATGTCACGCCCGCAGAAAATTATGCCGGTATATCTGAATCTAGCCCAGTGCTTTGAAAAAGTATTCATAACCCATGACTATTTCCACATTTTGTTACAACCAAAAACGTAAATGTATTTTATTGGGATTTTATTTGATAGCCCAACACAAAGTGGCACATAATTGTGAAGTGGAAGGAAAATTATAAATGGGTTTTCACCTTTTTTTTACAAATAAAAATGTGAAAAGTGTGGCGTGCATTTGTATTCAGTCAATACTTTGTAGAACTACCTTTCGCTGTAATTACAGCTGCAAGTCTTTTTGGGGAAGTCTCTACCAGCTTTGCACATCTAGAGAGTGATATTTTTGCCCATTCTTCTTTGCAAAATCGCTCAAGCTCTGTCAGATTGGATGGAGAGCGTCTTTGAACAGCAATTTTCTAGTAATATATATAAAAAGAATATATTGCGCTAAACAAATCTAAGTGTATATATAGTGTAAATAGGCAGCCAACCTTCCAGTGGATAAATGCAAACAGACAAAAAGAAAATAATGTAGCGCCAAAACTATAAAAAAGGTAACCACTGATTGGTTATGAGGATGTGACCTCTATAATTAGGGTTGTGTTAAGGTGAACAAACTCCGTGAAAATGGTCATACATATATAACAGAGCTGTGATAATAGCTCTGAGTGCTAGTGATATACCTGGATGGTATTATTAGCAAACAAAAGAAAAATCTTAAGTGATATAGTAATTACAAATGTGAACAAACACAAAAATAAAAATGTTCTGAAAAATAGGAAGGGGAACACTCCCAGAGCTTCCCAAGAGCTGACTGTTCGTCACTTCAGTTGGAAAGCACCTTTTCCACATCAATGGAGAATCCTTTCCCTCAGAGATTGCACATCTTCAAAAGGACATTCCTTGGCATATAAAAGTTAGGGTACTCTTACCAGCTTTAGTTGACCCACAGCTCACCGTATGGTGGGTAGGTCCTCAGAGCTTGTATATACTGGCCGTCCTTCAGTTGCACCAATGGGTGGATGGATATCCCAATTCCGATACTCCGGATGGATCCCAGAAGGAGAGTTGATAGCACCGGCCACAGGAACGTCACATGAGATGGTAAGGAGGGGAAACTCCCAATTTCATGAGGGATATGAGAAAAGAGGGAAAAAACACCTCCTCATAGTGTAGAAATGTATTTAAAATTCTTGATCAAAAATATTGACACAACAAAGAGATAGTCCAAATCTCATTAAAAATAATTGCACAGCAAGGAAAATCGTCCAAAGTATAAAATGTTAGAATATAAAAAACCCAAACGATAGAAAAGTTGTTCCCCACGGCACATCAAAGAAAACCACAGCAGGCAGATGACTTGAAATTGGCACAATGTTGGTGATATGGGTCAAAAATAACCGACCGGTTTCGTCCTCACAGACATCAACAGGGTTATAGAACTGACCCCCACCTCCACCTGTGCCTATAAATAACCATATGATTAGCTTACCTGTGATCTGCACCTGTTACACCGCTCCCCTCGGGCGTGCGTCTCACCCACTGCTACATCCTCTTCCTGCGCTCCAACCACCGGAAGTGGAACAACAGGAGCGCAGCCGAGGAGACCAATCGCAGTGCTCCAGTGTTTGGTGTCATCTCCTCCCGTCCCACATAACAACCTCTGTCCAATGTGAGGATGTGGGACAAGGGGTCGCTCCGGCCCTCCCACCGTTCAGCGAATCCGAGCCGCAGACTCATCATCCATGACTCGACCGCTCAGGGGGCGGCGGTGATGTGCGCGTTGTCACATGACCACGACGATATGCGTGTCAGCAGACGTCGGGCGTAATGACATATGCGCTCCATCTCGTGCGTCCCACAGGGAATCATTGATGAAAAGAGAGGTGTGAGCAGTAGCTTTAAACCTCTATGGTGAAACGAATCCTAAGCAGAGAATACAGTGCATTAGGTCCCCGGGAGCGTGTATACAGAATTGATCACAGATACTATACATCCCCGATTATCCAGATGATGCAAAAAGTCATACTTTTAGTGAGTGTATGGTGATTGTACAAAACCATCCACTGTATACAAATAAGAAACACAATAAAAAGGAAAGAAATTTGTTTGTTTCCCCCTGATAAATAACCAAGATGAGAGTTCATGACTGGTTTATGAATGAATTCACGTCCCACTCCACGTTAAGCCCGTGGGGCGTATAACTTTTTAACTGGTATATCCAGTATACTTCTAATTTGGATACACCCCTCATACCTGGTTCACCTCTCCAATGAGGGACACAGTGGTCTATAATTTGGAACAAGGTCCCCTCGACCTTCTTATTATGGTGTTCCAAGTAATGTCTTGGTACAGTGTGTTTAGGGTACCCTGCCAAGATCTTGGCAATATGTTCACCTGCCCTTGTGGAAAAGTTCCGTATGGTACGCCCCACGTACTGTTTTCCACAAGGGCAGGTGAGAAGGTAAACAACATACCGGGTGGCACATGTTGAAAATTGTTTAATGGGGAATTCAACCCCAGTAACCGTGGATCTAAAATTAATAGATTTCTTCTTGGTAATGTTGTATGCACACACTTTACACCTCCTACATGGGTGATAACCTTTAGAAAGAGGACAGGGGGGTCCGGGACATTTGGCGCGATCTGATTTCTCATTGACATTGCCCCTCTATAGATTATAGATGCATTATTGGGTAAAGTGGGTCCCAAAGTGGGATCACTTGTTAATACATTCCAATGTTTTTGGATGATTGACTTAATTTGCTTATATTGCATAGAAAATGAAGTGAAAAAAGAGTTCCTGAACCTACTATCCTGTACCGTTCTGACTTTTTCTCTTGTCAGAGTTGCCCTATCAATCATTGAAATTCTTTCAATTTCTTCCTGGATATGATTCTCAGAGTATCCTTTATCAACAAAGCGATTCTTGAGAATGTTTGCTTGTTCTTTGAGATTGAGAATCATATCCAGGAAGAAATTGAAAGAATTTCAGAGTATCCTTTATCAACAAAGCGATTCTTGAGAATGTTTGCTTGTTCTTTGAAGAACAAGCAAACATTCTCAAGAATCGCTTTGTTGATAAAGGATACTCTGAGAATCATATCCAGGAAGAAATTGAAAGAATTTCAATGATTGATAGGGCAACTCTGACAAGAGAAAAAGTCAGAACGGTACAGGATAGTAGGTTCAGGAACTCTTTTTTCACTTCATTTTCTATGCAATATAAGCAAATTAAGTCAATCATCCAAAAACATTGGAATGTATTAACAAGTGATCGCACTTTGGGACCCACTTTACCCAATAATGCATCTATAATCTATAGAGGGGCAATGTCAATGAGAAATCAGATCGCGCCAAATGTCCCAGACCCCCCAGTCAAACCCACTTTTTTTCCTCTTTCTAAAGGTTATCACCCATGTAGGAGGTGTAAAGTGTGTGCATACAACATTACCAAGAAGAAATCTATTAATTTTAGATCCACGGTTACTGGGGTTGAATTCCCCATTAAACAATTTTCAACATGTGCCACCCGGTATGTTGTTTACCTTCTCACCTGCCCTTGTGGAAAACAGTACGTGGGGCGTACCATACGGAACTTTTCCACAAGGGCAGGTGAACATATTGCCAAGATCTTGGCAGGGTACCCTAAACACACTGTACCAAGACATTACTTGGAACACCATAATAAGAAGGTCGAGGGGACCTTGTTCCAAATTATAGACTAGTGTTGCTCACGAATATTCGCATTGCGAATATTCGACTCGAATATAGCATATTCGAGAAATCGCGCTATATTTCGAAATTCGCGGTGAATATTCGCAATTCCGAATATTCGATTTTTTACAATTTTTTTTTTGAATCAGATCACATCCTAGATATCTCCATCGACGTCTAAAAGCATTGCTGGTATCATTAGAGACCCTGGGCCGAGTAGCTGAAGCGTTCATTGAATTTTCCAGAAAGATCGCAATGCGATTATTCGGCAAACGCAATATCGCGCGATTATTTTCCTCGCCCCGATCTTCCGCATCAGAGCGATTTTTACAGTTTCATTTTTAAAACAGATCACATCCTAGTGATCTCCATAGACGTCTGAAAGCATTGCTGGTATGATTAGAGCCATTGGGCCGAGTAGCTGAAGCGATCATTTTATATTGCCGAATAATCGCAATGCGAATATTCGGCAATAGGAATATTGCGCGATTATTTGCTCCGCCCTTTTGCATCAGAGCCAATCAGAGTTCTCCTTCCACACTCGTCACAGGTTAGCAACCAATAGGAACCTGCCTGCATGGACATTATATAAGCTCACTCCCAGCACCATTTCATTGCAGATTCAGAAGCTTGCTATAGAGTGTGGAGGCTGTTTCTGTGTTCCTGGTTTCCTGGTTTCCTGTGTCTTTGTTCTTGATTGATTTAGATCATCACCAGCATTGCTATTTAGTGATTCCAGTGGATCTTTTCCAGTATATCAACTGCTTTTTTCAAAGCAATAGACCCAAGAGCTTTTTTCAAAGCTACGTTTTGTGCTGTTTTGTGCTGTTTTTTTCATTTGTGTTACTGTTTGATCCTGCAATCCTCCCTGTTCAGTTATATTTGCAAGAGATTTCAGAACACATATTGATCTGAGCTTTATAAAAGAGCTTTTCTAAAAGCTAAGTTTTGTTCATCTTGTGTTACTGTCAGATCTTGCAGGTTCACTGTTCAGTGATATTTGATAGGCATCTCAGTTCAAATTTTGTTTAGTTTTCCCTAAAGAGCTTTTATAAAAGCTAAGTTTTGTGTTCAGTTTAGTTAAATTTTGTGTAGTAAGTGTACACACTGTTAGTGTACATTTATTTCATCTAGCTTAGCTTAGTGTGTGTTTAGTGTCTGTGTTTTGTGTTTAAAAAAAAAAAAAAAAAAAAAAGTTAGTGTTTGTTTAGTGCTTTTTTTTTTTTCTTTAATTTTGTAGTCCTTGTCTGGTGTACTACTTTTCTTATAGTTTAGTAGCTGTCTGTGTACGTCTTTGTCTGCGTGCCTGTCTTGTAAAAAAAACACAAAAACACATTTTGTTCACATTTTCCCCCCCAATAAAGTTTAACCCCCCCACACACATATCAGCAATTATGAGCGGCATCCGTGGCCGTGGCAGTAGGGGTAGGGGAGTTACTCCCAGTGCTGGATCGCTGCCAGCACGGGGTACCTCTCGTGCCCCTACTAGTGGTAGAGGATCGGGTGCAAGGGGAGTACGCCTGATCCGGGAGTTCTTCCCATCGGGCAGCCGCCCGATATTGCCATCTCAGGCTCAAGTAGTGGTGGACTACATGGGGCACAGCAGTGCCACTGAGTCGTCGGTCCCGACTCACAGTAGTACCACCATTACACCGTTGCCTGTACTACCCCCCCCCAGCCCCCAAGAGTCCAGCATCTTACTGTTCGACAGCGACAGTGATAGGGATCTCTTGGGGGAGGCCATGCATCAGGCAGACCTCCAGCTCTGTCCTGATGGTCAGGACCTTTTTGAAGGGATGGATGAGGAGGATGGGATACCTGCTGGCAGTATCCCAGAGACATCCCTTCAAACTGGTGCTGCTGTTTTGGTGCAGGAAACAGCAGCACCTAGTCAGACCCAGGCGTGGGTGAGGGGACAGCGGAGCCAGGCTAGAGGCTCCATGTCACGTGGTTCCCTCAGACCAACACATCTCAGCCCTTGGTCTGACATCTCTGGGGGCGAAGAGGGTGACCCATCATGGTTGCCATCTGACGCGTCGGCTCACTACGTCAGTGACGACGGGGAAGGTAGGCACCCTGGTGAAACGGTGCGCCAGGTCACCACCAGGGAGACCATCGTCAGGGTCTCCACTGGTGATGGCAGCAGGAGGTGTCAGGAGGAGGAGCAGCAGCAGCAGCAGCAGCAGCAGGCAGCTCCACCTGTGCGCACCGAATCCCAGCAGGTGCAAGTAAGCGTCACCCCATCTGACAGGAGGGCGGTGCTGAAGTCACCTGTCTGGAATTTCTTTACCCTGGTGGCAGACAACCCTACCGTGGCCATCTGCCGGATTTGTAAAGTGAGGGTGAAGAGAGGGAAGTGTTTGGCTCGGGTGGGTACCACAGCCCTGAACCAGCACCTCAGGATAAACCACTGGGCGTTGTATGAGGAGATGAAGCGTGGTGGTGGTAGCAGCGCCACCACCACAAGTGAGCAGGGTACAGCAGCCCCTGCCACATCTTCATCTGTTTCCAGCAGGTCATGCCCCCCCGCTCCCTCTAGTAGAGGTACTGGTACCGGCAGCCAGACCTCTACTTCCACAGCACCCTCCACGTCTGTGTCCCGCACTGCCGTCCGGCGCCAGGCGTCGATTTCAGACGCCTTTGACCGCACCACTCCCTTCCCCCCTGGAGACCGACGTGTGCGTTCCCTCAATGGGCTCCTGGCAAGGGTTATTGCCCAACATCTGCTGCCCTTCAACATAGTTGACAGCAACCCCTTCAGGCAGATGTTGGAGCAGGCCCAACCCCAATGGCGTGTCCCCAGCCGCCATTTCTTTGCCAGGACTGGTGTCCCTGCCCTACACCAGCACATTGTTCAGAATGTAACCCTGTCGCTGGATCACGCTGTCAGCGACAGGGTTCATCTGACAATGGATGGCTGGACCAGCAGGCATGGGCAGGGACGCTACATCAGCTTCACGGCCCATTGGGTTTCCCTCCGAGGCGTCGGTGAGGGATCGTCGGCAACCGATCTTGTGGTGCCGCCCCGGGGTGTCCAGGGGAGAACTGCTGGTCTCCCTCAAGCCACTGTCTCCGCAGCTGCTGAGCCTCCCAGCAAGCGCCCCCGTAGCTACTCAAGTGTGGGGCACGTGCGCTGTCAGGCCGTGCTCCAGCTTGTTAGTTTAGGGGACCGGAGACACACTGCAGAAGAAGTGCTGAAAGCACTTCAAGCTCAGGTCCAGAAGTGGCTGACACCCCGAAGGCTCCAGCCAGGTATGGTTGTCTGCGATAACGGCAGCAACCTACTCGCCGCCCTCCATGCTGGCAGTCTGACGCACGTGCCCTGTCTGGCACATGTCCTCAACCTGGTGGTGCAGAAGTTCCTGCGCACTTATCCAGGGTTGAGTGACATTGTGGCAAAGGCGCGTAGGATTGCCAGCCACTTCAGGCGCTCCCCAACCGCTACCGCGTCCCTGTCCAAATTGCAGCGGAAGTACAATCTGCCCCTTCACAGGCTGATTGTGGACAGTGTGACGCGGTGGAACTCCACCCTCCACATGCTGAAGAGGTTGTGGGAGCAGCAAAGGGCGGTGAGGGAGTACCTGATGGAACTAGGCACTCAGAGGGCTTCACCACAACTCCCTTTCATCGCCTGTGCGCAGTGGGGGCAGATAAACCAGGTCTGCCAAGTGTTGTCCTCCTTCGAGCAGGCGACCAAGATGGTCAGCAGTGAGCAAATTGGCCTCAATAGCGTGCTGCCAATACTGTTCATGCTGGAGAGGACACTAGATCGCCTGCTCGAGGCTGGGGAGAGTGCCTTGGTGGAGCAGGAGGAGTCAGCAATGCTCCACCGAGACCAGGGCCAGGACCAGGAGGAGGAGGAGGAGGAGGAGGAGGATGATGATGAAGAGGAGGAGGAGGTGGTTGCTGGTGTCGTCCCGGAGTCAGGGCCTGGTCAGGAGGGAGAGCCGGTGTTGGGGGCACCGATAGTCCGGGGGTTGGGCATGTCTGAGTTTGACCAGCAGCGCCTCAGGGAAGAAGAGTCGCACCTCATTAACCTGGCCAGCATTGAGGAGTCACAGCGGGCTGTGCTCTTCCCCATGGCTGCCCACATGCTCAGATGCCTCAGGAGGGACCCCCGGGTTAAGACCATCAAGACGAGGGATGATTTCTGGATGGCCACCCTTTTGGATCCCAGGTGCAAGGGGAAACTGGAGCAGTTCATCCCAGCCAGCCGGAGGCAGCACCGGATGGAGGAACTGCAGGCAGCCATTGTCAGACGGTTGGAGCAGGCAACTCCCCGGCCTCCAGTTGTCCCCCCTCATCTCACCCAGCAGGTGGCTGCACCCAGCTGCAGCCGAGCAGGGGACCTAATGGAAGAGATGAGGATGTTCTTCCAAACCGAGCGACCCAGTACCACCACCAGCAGCAGCAGCAGCAGTCACCACCAGCGGCTGGCCCACATGGTGGCAGACTACATGGCGTCCGTCGGTGCTTCTGACAGTATGAGCACCGACGACCCCATGGAGTACTGGGTTGCCAGATTGGACACCTGCCGCGAGCTCGCTCAGTATGCGCTGGAGTTATTGTCTTGCCCCCCCTCCAGCGTACTATCTGAGCGGACATTCAGCGCGGCAGGTGGGGTGGTCACGGACAAGAGGACCCGTCTGTCCACAGAGTCCGTGGACAGACTCACATTCATAAAGATGAATGAGTCCTGGATCGGCGGTGACTTTCTGGCACCCGTCGTCGGTTCAGGGCGCTGAAGGGTCCCTTGCCATGCATTCCCTGATGAAGCCCCGGACCTGATGTATTTACAGTGCTGAATATAACTATTTCAACATCAGAGAAAATCAATGTTAATATTTGGTACAGTAGGCTTTCTTTGCAATTACAGCGGTCAAAAATTTCTTGTAGTTTTACACCAGCTTTGCACACACTGGAGGAGGGATTTTGGCCCACTCCTCCACACAGATCTTCTCTACATCAGTCATGTTTCTGGGCTATCGCTGAGAAACACGGAGTTTGAGCTCCCTCCAAAGATTCTCTATTGGGTTTAGGTCTGGAGACTGGCTAGGCCACGCCAGAACCTTGATATGCTCCTTACAGAGCCAATCCTTGGTTATCCTGGCTGTGTGCTTTGGGTCATTCTCATGTTGGAAGACCCAGCCTCGACCCATCTTCAAAGCTCTAACTCAGGGAAGGAGGTTGTTGCCCAAAATCTTGCAATACATGGCCCCGGTCATCCTCTCCTTAATACAGTGCAGTCACCCTGTCCCATGTGCAGAAAAACACCACCGAAGCATGATGCTACCACCCCCATGCTTCACATTAGGGATGGCGTTCTTGGCATGGTACTCATCATTATTCTTCCTCCGAACACGGTTAGTGAAATTATGATCAAAAAATTATATTATAGTCTCATCTGACCACATGATTTTCTCCCATGACTCCTTTGGATCAGTCAAGACAATTATGTCAGCAGTTATTTCACACCCTATATACTCTTATTAAGACTGCTGTACATCATGGCAACTCCTGCCCATGTGATATGACTCTGTATCAACTACTACTGTTAATACTACTACTGCTGCTTCTGCTGCTGCTGCTGCCCAGTCAAGACACCTATGTCAGCAGTTATTTGACACTCTATATACTCCTATTCCTACTGCTGTTCATCATGGCACCTCCTGCCCATGTGATATGACTCTGTATCAACTACTACTGTTAATACTACTGCTGCTGCTTCTGCTGCTGCTGCTGCCCAGTCAAGACACCTATGTCAGCAGTTATTTGACACTCTATATACTCCTATTCCTACTGCTGTTCATGATGGCACCTCCTGCCCATGTGATATGACTCTGTATCAACTACTACTGTTAATACTACTGCTGCTTCTGCTGCTGCTGCCCAGTCAAGACACCTATGTCAGCAGTTATTTGACACTCTATATACTCCTATTCCTACTGCTGTTCATGATGGCACCTCCTGCCCATGTGATATGACTCTGTATCAACTACTACTGTTAATACTACTGCTGCTGCTTCTGCTGCTGCTGCTGCCCAGTCAAGACACCTATGTCAGCAGTTATTTGACACTCTATATACTCCTATTCCTACTGCTGTTCATGATGGCACCTCCTGCCCATGTGATATGACTCTGTATCAACTACTACTGTTAATACTACTGCTGCTTCTGCTGCTGCTGCCCAGTCAAGACACCTATGTCAGCAGTTATTTGACACTCTATATACTCCTATTCCTACTGCTGTTCATGATGGCACCTCCTGCCCATGTGATATGACTCTGTATCAACTACTACTGTTAATACTACTGCTGCTGCTTCTGCTGCTGCTGCTGCCCAGTCAAGACACCTATGTCAGCAGTTATTTGACACTCTATATACTCCTATTCCTACTGCTGTTCATGATGGCACCTCCTGCCCATGTGATATGACTCTGTATCAACTACTACTGTTAATACTACTGCTGCTTCTGCTGCTGCTGCCCAGTCAAGACACCTATGTCAGCAGTTATTTGACACTCTATATACTCCTATTCCTACTGCTGTTCATGATGGCACCTCCTGCCCATGTGATATGACTCTGTATCAACTACTACTGTTAATACTACTGCTGCTTCTGCTGCTGCTGCCCAGTCAAGACACCTATGTCAGCAGTTATTTGACACTCTATATACTCCTATTCCTACTGCTGTTCATCATGGCACCTCCTGCCCATGTGATATGACTCTGTATCAACTACTACTGTTAATACTACTGCTGCTGCTTCTGCTGCTGCTGCCCAGTCAAGACACCTATGTCAGCAGTTATTTGACACTCTATATACTCCTATTCCTACTGCTGTTCATGATGGCACCTCCTGCCCATGTGATATGACTCTGTATCAACTACTACTGTTAATACTACTGCTGCTTCTGCTGCTGCTGCCCAGTCAAGACACCTATGTCAGCAGTTATTTGACACTCTATATACTCCTATTCCTACTGCTGTTCATGATGGCACCTCCTGCCCATGTGATATGACTCTGTATCAACTACTACTGTTAATACTACTGCTGCTTCTGCTGCTGCTGCCCAGTCAAGACACCTATGTCAGCAGTTATTTGACACTCTATATACTCCTATTCCTACTGCTGTTCATCATGGCACCTCCTGCCCATGTGATATGACTCTGTATCAACTACTACTGTTAATACTACTGCTGCTGCTTCTGCTGCTGCTGCTGCCCAGTCAAGACACCTATGTCAGCAGTTATTTGACACTCTATATACTCCTATTCCTACTGCTGTTCATGATGGCACCTCCTGCCCATGTGATATGACTCTGTATCAACTACTACTGTTAATACTACTGCTGCTTCTGCTGCTGCTGCCCAGTCAATACACCTATGTCAGCAGTTATTTGACACTCTATATACTCCTATTCCTACTGCTGTTCATGATGGCACCTCCTGCCCATGTGATATGACTCTGTATCAACTACTACTGTTAATACTACTGCTGCTTCTGCTGCTGCTGCCCAGTCAAGACACCTATGTCAGCAGTTATTTGACACTCTATATACTCCTATTCCTACTGCTGTTCATGATGGCACCTCCTACCCATGTGATATGACTCTGTATCAACTACTACTGTTAATACTACTGCTGCTTCTGCTGCTGCTGCCCAGTCAAGACACCTATGTCAGCAGTTATTTGACACTCTATATACTCCTATTCCTACTGCTGTTCATGATGGCACCTCCTGCCCATGTGATATGACTCTGTATCAACTACTACTGTTAATACTACTGCTGCTTCTGCTGCTGCTGCTGCCCAGTCAAGACACCTATGTCAGCAGTTATTTGACACTCTATATACTCCTATTCCTACTGCTGTTCATCATGGCACCTCCTGCCCATGTGATATGACTCTGTATCAACTACTACTGTTAATACTGCTACTGCTGCTTCTGCTGCCCAGTCAAGACACCTATGTCAGCAGTTATTTCACACCCTATATACTCTTATTAAGACTGCTGTACATCATGGCACCTCCTGCCCATGTGATATGACTCTGTATCAACTACTACTGTTAATACTACTACTGCTGCTTCTGCTGCCCAGTCAAGACACCTATGTCAGCAGTTATTTCACACCCTATATACTCTTATTAAGACTGCTGTACATCATGGCACCTCCTGCCCATGTGATATGACTCTGTATCAACTACTACTGTTAATACTACTACTGCTGCTTCTGCTGCCCAGTCAAGACACCTATGTCAGCAGTTATTTCACACCCTATATACTCTTATTAAGACTGCTGTACATCATGGCACCTCCTGCCCATGTGATATGACTCTGTATCAACTACTACTGTTAATACTACTACTGCTGCTTCTGCTGCCCAGTCAAGACACCTATGTCAGCAGTTATTTCACACCCTATATACTCTTATTAAGACTGCTGTTCATCATGGCACCTCTTGCCCGAGTGATTTGACACTGTATTGTCAATGTCTACTACTACTATTACAGCTCAGTCAAGACACCTGTGTCCCAATTTTTTGGTACACTATTGACTATTATGACCACTACTAATGCTGTAAAGTATTCCCCAAGTGTTTTTATGCTATGTATTACTATTACCACTACTGCTTGTAAATCGTGCCTGTGTGATACTTAGTGGGAATGCTTTAATAAGCATTCCTAGTATGGATACCCGTAAATGTATTAATCTTAATTAGTGTGAATGCTTTAATAAACATTTCCAGTATTGATATCCGTAAATTTAGTAATCTTATTATTCCTTACGTTTTTTGGTTCAGCGTAACTTCGGCATACTTTCAGCTATTGAGACCATTCAACTGTAAAAATGTTCGTCTCTTTCAGCAAATGATGGGACTTGTTCAAGTTTTTTCCTACTTTTTACACTTTTATAAATTTTTAGCTTTTAAGACCCTTTTTTTAACATTGAAGTCAATGAGAACATCCTTTTCCCCTTTGAATTCACATGCCATGCCAAAAGTTTCAGCTACTTCATACTTTCACTTACAGACACTGAAAAAACTGTAAAGCGGTCACAAAATATTTAGCTATCCGGCTATGACTTTTCAGATAGTTAGCGTTTACAATTTTTTGGTGAAAACGCAATTTACGTTTTGCGAATTTTTCAAAAAAATGCGATAGGTTATAATGTAATCCTATGGAGGGGATTTAGAGTCTGTCATGTGACCTTAACATTCTAGATCTTTGTAATTAAAAATATCTTTACAAAAAGGGGAAACAAATTGGTCTCACGCCCACAAGATCTACTTTTCATACACAATTTTTAGATCAAAACGTAGCTATGCTTGTCTGGTTTATGGCAATGTGATCAAGTCTGCGATACGTATTTTAGTTTTAGTTATTGGAGCAACAGCCAGAAATTATGTCTCATAGACTCTCATGTTAAATTATCTAAAAAATGTTGCTGCAGAACTCACAAAGACGCTCTTTTCTAAATCGCAGACATGGCCACATTTTTAAGTTTATCTACATAAATTTCATATCGATGCGTTTACAAGGGCCGTGTATTTCAAACGGTGTAGTCGTTGTATCAATTGCATGTACGTTTGAGGATTTATTAAGCTTTGTTTGGAGGCTTAAATCATGTATTAGATCTGTGAATTAAAAGCGTTTGTAATGTTATTTCTTTCTATAAATCACTTTCCTGACCTCAGTGCAATATTCCTCCTCACTGACCTGGGGAGGAGGGGAAACCTATTGAGGGGGGAGGGGCGACCAGGAAGTCAGCATACGCTATACTTTGCAGATAGAGAAAGAAGCTGTGTGTCCTAAAGATAGTGTAGTGGTTATGGTGAATGTCTTTGGCAAGGGGCTCACCAATTAAGCTATTCAGCATTCCCACTCGCATTTTCCTCAGGAAATGCATTGTCTAGTTATATTATATTTTAATACTCCTGCTGCTGCCTCCATGCTGAGTAAAGCTTCATGACCTCTCTGGCACAGCGGATCCACCAACAGCCTCCGCTACAAGCTACCAGACCGGATCTAAACAGCAAGTGTAACTATAACAATGAACCTTATGTTAAACACTGTTTTGCGGCATTTATACTGCAACCATTGGGCTGTCTGCAAGAGCTCATCTGCATTCTCTCTCTTTCTTGCTCTCCCTCTCTCTCTCTTTGTATATATATATATATTGTTGCTTTTGTTATGTTCATTTTTCAACTGTTTATTTTGTGTTCGTCGTGTCTGTGTCGTGTGCTTTAGTTTGTCCTAGGTTACTGTTAAATAAAATAATAGTATAAAATGTTTTTGCTTATTATGAAGTTAAATGTGTTGATGTTGATTTGTTTGATGTTAAGTTAGATGTGTTGAAAAACCTACAAATCTATCTCAAAAAGAAATGAAACATTTCCAAAAAATAATATTTATTAATAAAAACATAATTTCAGATATAACTCTGATTGAGCTTCTGAAGGCGCTCCAGCTTCTCAATATTTTTTAATTGCTGCTGCTCCAGCAGCACATTTTGCTGAATAAGATAGCGGATCTGGCGCTGATTTGCCTGGATCCTCTGGTGGGTTGTCTTTATCAGCGCGGTCTGCCTCCTCATCTTTCCTGATACTGTTAGGATATAATAAAAAAAAAAATTGGATTTAAAATAACGTTACCAAATAAATAAAATTTTTTTTTTGCTTATTAATCAATCATTATCATGTGTATACACTTGTTATGTGTCTAACACATCCCGGGAGTGCAGAATTATTAGGCAAATGAGTATTTGGACCACATCATCCTCTTTATGCATGTTGTCTTACTCCAAGTTGTATAGGCTCGAAAGCCTACTACAGATTAGGCATATTAGGTAATGTACAACTCTGTAATGAGAAGGTGTGTGGTCTAATGACATCAACACTCTATATCAGGTGTGCATAATTATTAGTCAATTTCCTTTTCTTTGTCAAAATGGGCCAAAAGAAGGATTTGACAGACTCTGAAAAGTCCAAAATAGAGAGATATCTAGCAGAGGGATGCAGCACTCTTAAAGTTGCAAAGCTTCTGAAGCGTGATCATCAAACAAAAGAAGCGTGTGGAAAAACAAAGGTGCAAAATAACTGCCCATGAACTGAGAAAAGTTAAGCGTGCAGCTGCCAAGATGCCACTTGCCACAAGATTGGCCATATTTCAGAGCTGCAACATCACTGGGGTGCCCAAAAGCACAAGGTGTGCAATACCCAGAGACATGGCCAAGGTAAGAAAGGCTGAAAGACGATGACCACTGAACAAGACACACAAGCTGCAACGTCAAGACTGTGCCAATAAATATCTCAAGAAAGATTTTTCTAAGGTTTTATGGACTGCTGAAATGAGAGTGAGTCTTGATGGGCCAGATGGAAGAGCCCGTGGCTGGATTGGTAAAGTGCAAGGAGCTCCAGTCCGACTCAGACGCCAGCAAGGTGGTGGTGGAGTACTGGTTTGGGGTGGTATCATCAAAGATGAGCTTGTGGGGCCTTTTCGGATTGAGGATGGAGTCAAGCTGAACTCCCAGTCCTACTGCCAGATTATGGAAGAGACCTTCTTCAAGCAGTGGTACAGGAAAAAGTCACCATCCTTCAAGAAAAACATGATTTTCATGCAGGACAATGCTCCATCACACGTGTCAAAGTACTCCACAGCGTGGCTGGCAAGAAAGGGTATTAAATAAAAAAAAGTAATGACATGGCCTCCTTGTTCACCTGATCTGAACCCCATTGAGAACCTGTGGTCCATCATCAAATGTGGGATTTACAAGGAGGGAAAACAGTACACCTCTCTGAACAGTGTCTGGGAGGCTGTGGTTGCTGCTGCACGCAATGTTGATGGTGAACAGATCAAAACACTGACAGAATCCATGGATGTCAGGCTTTCGAGTGTCCTTGCAAATAAAGGTGGCTATATTGGTCACTGATTTGTTTTTGTTTTGTTTTTAAATGTCAGAAATGTGTATTTGTGAATGTTGAGATGTTATATTGGTTTCACTGTTAAAAATAAATCATTGAAAAGGGTATCTATTTATTTTTTGGTTAAGTTGCCTAATAATTCTGCACAGTAATAGTAGTCACCTGCACACACAGATATCCCCCGAAAATAACTAACACTAAAAACAAACTAAAAACTACTTCCAAAAAAATTCAGCTTTGATATTAATGAGTTTTTGGGGTTCATTGAGAACATGGTTGTTGTTCAATAATAAAATGAATCCTCAAAAAATACAACTTGCCTAATAATTATGCACTACCTGTATACTTCTAGCATCAATACCATATTATGGTTCTACAATCTGACAGGTGCGCTTTATATGTTGTCCATTTTTATATCTACATTTTGTTGTTGAAATGTTATTAATCATTGTGCACATATTTACCTTCCTGAGCGAGGCTCACAGGACCGCTCTCTTCCTCCTGCTCTTCCGCTTGAGAAGTTGGGGTGGTGGGGGGGGGAATCTCCTCAGCTTGCTCCTCAGCAGGAGCTGGGGTTGGGGAGTGGGAGGGCCCTGGCTGCTCCTCTTCATCCATCTCCTCCTCTGCCGCATCCTCCTCTGCCGCATCCTCCTCCTCCTCCTCATCGGCCTGGCGCCTTCTGCGCTTGGCGCGGATAACTGGCATTGGAGCTTCTATAATAACACAATGTTCATATATTATAAAAATGTTTTCTAATGACGTATGCAAATTCTGTGTACTCTGCTGTATTGTATATGAATACAAATTGATTTATATAGACAGTTAACCAATGGGACAATGTTATATTAAAGGGTCTTGTGGGCACTACAGGGGACTGAGCGTGAGCTGGGATGCAACCATGTTAAAATGAGCTGTTTTTGTCTACTTTGTTTTGTTCAGACCATCTCATGTTAAAAAAAGGGCCTGATGGAGCACACGGGATTACTATAACAACCCCACTCCTAACACAGGAATTTAGTGGTAATCTATATATATAAAACTCAACGTGTGTGTGTGCATAAATGTATGTATGTATGTATGTATGTATGTATGTATGTTCCAGCATCACGTACAAACGGCTAAAGATATTTATATGAAACTTGGCACACAGGTTACTTATATGTCAGCCACAAACATAGGATAGGTGGTTTAAACCTTACCCACCCCCACTTGCCATGGTCGGGGTTTTTCTTTAAAGTCCCATGCAAAGCAATGGGAAAATTATGTTCCCACATAACTTCTGTGTTCCTGTCTGCTGCCCCATGTCTTTTTTCAACAGTACTATGAATACCTTGGCCGGTGGTGATATATGTTAGCACAACATGGCATCTTGGTTAACAACATCTGACCTTACATGAATTACATATGACCTTACATAACTGTCACCAAAGGAGCTGCGGTGGCTCCACGCGATTGCCACTGCACTGACAACTGATTCACCTCTGCAGCTAGGGGTTCGGATCCCGCTCTCGGCTACCTGTGAATTGAGTTTGGTGGTCTCAGCCCCGCCACTGGTGGGTGTGCTATGCGAGGTTGGGTTGGGAGGACCCCCTCACACCCGCCATTGCCAACCGGGGCATGGAGAAAGGTGGCAGATTGCCTCTGGGGGAGGCCTCCCAACTCCTGCAGGCCGGCTCCTCTCTCTTTCGAGTTCACGCACAAAATACACTTTTTTAAAAAAAAACATAACTGTCAACAATAACTTACCTGGATGATATTTAGCCCGAAGACGTCTGACATTACCCATTTGGCGCCTCTTGAGGTCAGACCACTTCTTAACAATGGCCTTGTGGTCATGTTGGCCGCCAAAGTCAGCGATTAGGGCGCTGACCACAGCCCTTTTCTGTGGCTGCCGCCGCAGGTCATCGTATCCTGTTTCCAGGAACTTCTGCAAGATGAAGAACAAAGTATATTGTAATACTTCTGTTGACAGCCTTATGGATATATGACGTAAATGTATGCTATTCAACAATTGGAAGCATTCTCGCCTTATTAATCAATGACAGGGGTAACATGAAAGATTTTATATCCTGCCATTTCGGTCGCCACCTTTTTTGCATAAATATAGCAGCCATTATCATTTGCATAATTATGAATATATTATTAACAACACAGGATACACGTATAGGGGAGATATGCGTTGCTAACTCTTTTCCCTGTCAGGAGCCTAACGCCCCGGGGGGTCAGAGACGGGACCTTTTTCGGAGGACCACTGACGTATGTACCAGTCGCAGTTTTTTGTGATGTCACTCTTTAGGTGTGTGCACATTTTTCACTGCATCCGGGTGGAGTTTTTGGGTTGTGTTTTGCACGCCACAGGCTTTTCAACAGGAAAAAAACAGCTGGAGGCAGAATGGTTGCAAAACACTACGTGTTTGTTACTTAACTCTGGGTTTCAAGACCAGTCCACCTCCAGCTGTTGCAAAACTACTACTCCCATCAGCCACGGTCTGTCAGTGCATGCTAAGAATTTTACTTTTGCTGCATTTAGGGTGCCACAGTTTAGAGACCCGTGCATAAAGGCCTGAAAAATGGGGGCCTGCAGAACTTACAATACTAGAAGTGCCAGCATTCCCAGGCATGCTGGAAGTTGTAGTTCTGCAACATCTAAAGGGCAATATGTATTCGAACGTCCTTGGGCCTTGAGGACACTGAAGTCAGGACGTTCGCATACGTCCTATGTCCAAAAAAATTTTAAATTCATTATGCTAAATAACAAGGAAAAGTGCCTAAATACACATTTGCCAACCAGGGTGTCTGCAGCTGTCCAGGCATGCTGGGACTTGTAGTTTTGTAAAAGCAGGAGACACATTTTTTGTGAAATACTAATATATGATCATATATACTAACTTTTAAACTAGACTTAAATGCTGGGCTGGGCTGGGACTTGTAGTTTTGTAAAAGCAGGAGACACATTTTTGGTTAAATACTAATATCTGATCATATATACTAACTTTTAAACTAGACTTAAATGCAGTTGAAGATGATGAAATAACAGTGGTCAAAATACTTACACAAATCAGCAACTTTTCCTCAGACTTAGTGAAATTGCTTCCAACCATGTTGCTGTGTGATTGCGCTGCGATCATAAGTTGGAAACTGGCAAGGCTCCAGGAAATGGTCGCGTGTTGTTCGCGTGTTGATTGCGCTGCTTGGACCGAGATGGGTCCATATGGCTTCGGCTGTATGGACCACAGTAACTCTTTTCCCTGTCAGGAGCCTAGGAGCCTAACGCCCCGGGGGGTCAGAGACGGGACCTTTTCGGAGGACCACTGACGTATGCAACCGTCGCAGTTTTTTGTGATGTCACTCTTTAGGTGTGTGCAAATTTTTCCTTGCACCGGGTGGAGTTTTTGGGTTGTGTTTTGCACGCCACAGGCTTTTCAACAGAAAATAACCAGCTGGAGGCAGAATGGTTGCAAAACACTACGGGTTTGTTACCTAACTCTGGGTTTCAAGACCAGTCCACCTCCAGCTGTTGCAAAACTACTACTCCCATCAGCCACGGTCTTTCAGTGCATGCTAAGAATTTTACTTTTGCTGCATCTAGGGTGCCACAGTTTAGAGACCCGTGCATAAAGGCCTGAAAAATGTGGGCCTGCAGAACTTACAATACTAGAAGTGCCAGCATTCCCAGGCATGCTGGAAGTTGTAGTTCTGCAACATCTAAAGGGCAATATGTATTCGAACGTCCTTGGGCCTTGAGGACACTGAAGTCAGGACGTTCGCATACGTCCTATGTCCAAAAAAATTTTAAATTCATTATGCTAAATAACAAGGAAAAGTGCCTAAATACACATTTGCCAACCAGGGTGTCTGCAGCTGTCCAGGCATGCTGGGACTTGTAGTTTTGTAAAAGCAGGAGACACATTTTTGGTTAAATACTAATATCTGATCATATATACTAACTTTTAAACTAGACTTAAATGCAGTTGAAGATGATGAAATAACAGTGGTCAAAATACTTACACAAATCAGCAACTTTTCCTCAGACTTTGAGAAATTGCTTCCCACCATGTTGCTGTAATATTGGGAAACTGGCAAGGCTCCAGGAAATGGTCGCGTGTTGTTCGCGCAATTGCGCATGCGCGATCGAAAAATCGCAATCGCAATATGTATTTTGGTTAAAATATCATACATATTCGATTTCAGAGTGCTGCTACAGCAGTTTTCGAAATATCTGCAATAAATTTCGCATTCGCATGTTGCGATATTTCGATAAAATATCAGGAATATTCTGAGCCAATCAGAGCGCTCCTCCAGCATATCTCGAAATTGCGCAATAAATATCGCATTCGCATGTTGCGATATTTCGATAAAATATCACGAATATTCTGAGCCAATCAGAGCGCTCCTCCAGCATATCTCGAAATTGCGCAATAAATATCGCATTCGCATGTTGCGATATTTCGATAAAATATCACGAATATTCTGAGCCAATCAGAGCGCTCCTCCAGCATATCTCGAAATTGCGCAATAAATATCGCATTCGCATGTTGCGATATTTCGATAAAATATCACGAATATTCTAAGCCAATCAGAGCGCTCCTACCGCAGTTATTAAAAAATCGCAATTATTTTCGCATTCGCAATAGCGAAAAATCGCATTCAATTAATTTCGATAAAATATCACGAATATTCGAATTTAGCGAATATATCTCGAATATTCGAATATATATTCGAGATATATCGCGAAATCGAATATGGCATATTCTGCTCAACACTATTATAGACCACTTTGTCCCTCATTGGAGAGGTGAACCAGGTATGAGGGGTGTATCCAAATTAGAAGTATACTGGATATACCAGTTAAAAAGTTATACGCCCCACAGGCTTAACGTGGAGTGGGACGTGAATTCATTCATAAACCAGTCATGAACTCTCATCTTGGTTATTTATCAGGGGGAAACAAACAAATTTCTTTCCTTTTTTATTGTGTTTCTTATTTGTATACAGTGGATGGTTTTGTACAATCACCATACACTCACTAAAAGTATGACTTTTTGCATCACCTGGATAATCGGGGATGTATAGTATCTGTGATCAATTCTGTATACACGCTCCCGGGGACCTAATGCACTGTATTCTCTGCTTAGGATTCGTTTCACCATAGAGGTTTAAAGCTACTGCTCACACCTCTCTTTTCATCAATGATTCCCTGTGGGACGCACGAGATGGAGCGCATATGTCATTACGCCCGACGTCTGCTGACACGCATATCGTCGTGGTCATGTGACAACGCGCACATCACCGCCGCCCCCTGAGCGGTCGAGTCATGGATGATGAGTCTGCGGCTCGGATTCGCTGAACGGTGGGAGGCGGAGCGACCCCTTGTCCCACATCCTCACATTGGACAGAGGTTGTTATGTGGGACGGGAGGAGATGACACCAAACACTGGAGCACTGCGATTGGTCTCCTTGGCTGCGCTCCTGTTGTTCCACTTCCGGTGGTTGGAGCGCAGGAAGAGGATGTAGCAGTGGGTGAGACGCACGCCCGAGGGGAGCGGTGTAACAGGTGCAGATCACAGGTAAGCTAATCATATGGTTATTTATAGGCACAGGTGGAGGTGGGGGTCAGTTCTATAACCCTGTTGATGTCTGTGAGGACGAAACCGGTCGGTTATTTTTGACCCATATCACCAACATTGTGCCAATTTCAAGTCATCTGCCTGCTGTGGTTTTCTTTGATGTGCCGTGGGGAACAACTTTTCTATCGTTTGGGTTTTTTATATTCTAACATTTTATACTTTGGACGATTTTACTTGCTGTGCAATTATTTTTAATGAGATTTGGACTATCTCTTTGTTGTGTCAATATTTTTGATCAAGAATTTTAAATAAATTTCTACACTATGAGGAGGTGTTTTTTCCCTCTTTTGTCATATCCCTCATGAAATTGGGAGTTTCCCCTCCTTACCATCTCATGTGACGTTCCTGTGGCCGGTGCTATCAACTCTCCTTCTGGGATCCATCCGGAGTATCGGAATTGGGATATCCATCCACCCATTGGTGCAACTGAAGGACGGCCAGTATATACAAGCTCTGAGGACCTACCCACCATACGGTGAGCTGTGGGTCAACTAAAGCTGGTAAGAGTACCCTAACTTTTATATGCCAAGGAATGTCCTTTTGAAGATGTGCAATCTCTGAGGGAAAGGATTCTCCATTGATGTGGAAAAGGTGCTTTCCAACTGAAGTGACGAACAGTCAGCTCTTGGGAAGCTCTGGGAGTGTTCCCCTTCCTATTTTTCAGAACATTTTTATTTTTGTGTTTGTTCACATTTGTAATTACTATATCACTTAAGATTTTTCTTTTGTTTGCTAATAATACCATCCAGGTATATCACTAGCACTCAGAGCTATTATCACAGCTCTGTTATATATGTATGACCATTTTCACGGAGTTTGTTCACCTTAACACAACCCTAATTATAGAGGTCACATCCTCATAACCAATCAGTGGTTACCTTTTTTATAGTTTTGGCGCTACATTATTTTCTTTTTGTCTTTTTTTCTTTTAGTAATATATATATATATATATATATATATATATATATATATATATATATATATATACTCTGCATCCAGTGTAGCCTATATCTACAGTGCATTCCATGGTGTACTTTTTCTAATACACTTCAGGTGGTGTCTTTATATATAAATATATATATATATATATATATATATATATATATATATATTACACATACACACACACACATACATATATACACACACAGACCAAGCTAGGGACAAGGGTACAAGGGTTGCAAGGATGGGGGGGATCACCGCTGGGGACAGAACAGAGGAAGGCAGGAGCAAGGCACAGGGGTGCAGACTGGACAGGATAAGCAACAAGGCAGGGACCAAAATCGTGATGCACCGGGGGAAGGAAGGAGAAGCCTTAAAGCGGATCTCCACTCTAAAGTGGAGTCCCGCTGATCGGCACCCTCCCCCCTCCGGTGTCACATTTGACACCTTTCAGGGGGGAGGGGGGTGCAGATACCTGTCTACAGACAGGTATCTGCACCCACTTCCGGCCCTACGATGCGGACAAAAGACGGGTTTTTCCCTTGCTTCCCGTCCGTCCCCCGTTGTATGCTGGGAACACTCGGCTCCCAGCACACAGCGGGAGCCAATCGGCGGGCGCAGCGCGACTTGCGCATGCGCCGTATGGAACCGGGCAGTGAAGCCGGAGCGCTTCACTTCCTGGTTCCCTCACCGTGGATGGAGGGGGGAGCAGCAGGGTGACGAGCGATCGGCTCGTCATCTGCTGCGATCGGCGCTGGACTCCAGGACAGGTAAGTGTCCTTATATTAAAAGTCAGCAGCTGCAGTATTTGTAGCTGCTGGCTTTTAATATATTTTTTTAGTGGCACATCCGCTTAAAGTAGCCCCCTTAAGGCAGCTGAAAACTAATTAGCCTGATCACAATAGCCTGCTGGGCCCTGGGAGACACCTACTGGTGGACACTGGAACTGCAGCAAACAGCCCAGAGCAGGATAGTGCCACCAGCAGGTGAACTTGATCCTAACAAATCTGCATCCAGTGTAGCATATATTTACAGTGCATTCCTTGGTGTACTATTTCTAATACACTTCAGGCAGTGTATTAACCAGTTCCCGACCCCCGCATGTACATATACGTCCACAATATGGCACGTACAGGCACATGGGCGTACACGTACGTCCTTGCCTATTAGCGGGTGGGGGGTCCGATCGGGACCCCCCCCGCTACATGCGGAGGTCGGGTCCGCTCGGGGAGCGATCCGGGACCACGGCGCGGCTATTTGTTTATAGCCGCTCCGTCGCGATCGCTCCCCGGAGCTGAAGAACGGGGAGAGCCGTATGTAAACACAGCTTCCCCGTGCTTCACTATGGCGGCGCATCGATCGTGTCATCCCCTTTATAGGGAGACACAATCGATGACGTCATTCCTACAGCCACACCCCCCTACAGTTGTAAACACACACTAGGTGCACCCTAACTCCTACAGCGCCACCTGTGGTTAACTCCCAAACTGCAACTGTCGTTTTCACAATAAAGAATGCAATTTTAATGCATTTTTTGCTGTGAAAATGACAATGGTCCCAAAAATGTGTCAAAATTGTCCGAAGTGTCCGCCATAATGTCGCAGTCACGAAAAAAATTGCTGATCGCCGCCATTAGTAGTAAAAAAAAAAAAATTAATAAAAATGCAATAAAACTATCCCCTATTTTGTAAACGCTATAAATTTTGCGCAAACCAATCGATAAACGCTTATTGCAATTTTTTTTACTAAAAATAGGTAGAAGAATACGTATCGGCCTAAACTGAGGAAAAAAAATGTTTTTATATATGTTTTTGGGGGATATTTATTACAGCAAAAAGTAAAAAATATTGCATTTTTTTCAAAATTGTCGCTCTATTTTTGTTTATAGCGCAAAAAATAAAAACCGCAGATGTGATCAAATACCACCAAAAGAAAGCTCTATTTGTGGGGAAAAAAGGACGCCAATTTTGTTTGGGAGCCACGTCGCACGACCGCGCAATTGTCTGTTAAAGCGACGCAGTCCCCGAACTGTAAAAACACCTTGGGTCTTTAGGCTGCATATTGGTCCGCGGCTTAACTGGTTAATACACACACATATACACATATATATATATATATATATATATATATATATATATATATATATATATATATATATATATATATATATATATATATATATATATACACACACACACACACACATATACACACACACAGTCTTATATATATATATATACACACACAGTGCCGATCCTGACCTCCCTGGGGCCCTAAGCAAAATGACATGTCACATTAAGGTGTACGTTTAATAAACCGTGATAAGCGGAGATCATGATGATCACGGCTGATCACTGCTTATCACAGAGCATTGCCGGTTTAATAAACTGTGATAAGGAGCAGAGAACACATTCTTCACTTCACATCACATCACATGGATGTTTTGTCACAAACGGGCAGTTTAATAAACCGTGATCTGAAGATTTCACAGCTCTTCATCTGAAATATCTCCCTTCCAGATTCACCAGCTCAGAGGTGGAGAATCTGGGAGAGAAGCTGGTGTGATAAGAGGAAGAAGGCTTATTTCTTCCTAATTTCAACACCAGTGGGTTAAAAATGAATATTAACAACAATATACGTGTGTGTGTGTATGTGTATGTATGTATGTATATATATATATATACATACAGTATCTATATAACACGTGTGTGTGTGTGTGTGTATATGTATATATATATATATAAATATATATACATACATACATACATACATACATACACCCACACACACACATACATATATACCGTATTTATCGGCGTATACGCGCACTTTTTTCCCTTAAAATCAGGGAAAAATTGTGGGTGCGCGATATACGCCGATACTTGCTTCCCGCACTGTGTTTGAACTTTGCCGCCGATCCCTGCTTCCCGCGCTGTGTTTGAACGCTGCCGCAGACATATACCGAGCGCAGTATACTCGGGTACAGTCGGCCAGGCTCGGCTCCCTTCTAGGTTATGCAAGAGGAGCCGAGCGTGCCCGAGTGTACTGTGCTCGGTATATGTCGGCGGCGGCGGCGTTCAAACACAGCGCGGGAAGCAGGGATCGGCTCAGAGACAGCGCAGGAGCAGCGGGGAGGACATCACGAAGGTCGCAGACGGACGCCAGACCGGACAAGGCCGCCGATGGACGCCAGGCAAGACACCAAAACTGTAAGTAATAAAAAATAAATAAAATTCAGGAATTTCACGTCCAGAGTAAGGGTGCGCGCTATACGCGGGTGCGCACAATAGGCTGATAAATACGGTATATATATATATATATATATATATATATATATACATACACTGTGTGTGTATATGTATATGTATATATATATATATATATATATATATATATATATACTGTGTGTGTGTGTATATATATATACTGTGTGTGTGTGTGTATATATATATATATATATATATATATATATATATATATATATACACATACACACACACACACATATACATACAGTATTTATATATATATATGTAATTTTTTATATATATATATATATATATATATATATATATATATATATATATATATATATATATATATATGTATATATATATATATGTTATCACATGTCTAAAAACATTAATTACATGTTCTTTTAAACTTTAGTTTCACTGTTTGAATTCAGCTGCACCATAATCTCACAATATCTCACGAGATTACAGGCAGTCCACCCACTTTTACACAGATCTCGGCTGTTTTCAGAGAAAAAACTTCACCTCTGTTCACCATCTGAGAACTGAAGTTCTCAGTTTATTAAACCGGCTGCAGAGGAGATAATTCTCCTCATGAGAACTGCCGTGAACTGCTGTGAACTGAACGGAGAAAAAACTTCACAGTTTATTAAACGGACACCTAAAGTTGAGAAGTGGGGGGAGGGGGTGTTCTGCTGTCGAAAATGACATCTTACATTAAAGTGAGAAAAGCGGAGGGAGCTGACTTCTTACCTCTTCTCCGATGCAGCCAGCGAGTTGAGAGGGTGAGGGGCCGAAAATGACTTCTCACCAGGCGGGGCCTCTAGTAATCTGGGTGGCCCTCCCAGCTTTGCGGGGCCCTGAGTGGCCTGCATAATGAGCCTATAGGGCGGATCGGCCCTGTATATATATATATATATATATATGTGTATATATATACAGGGCTCAAAATTTCAAGTCTTGAGCCACTAGCCAGGCCTCAAGGGTTACTCGCCACCAGTTTCCCCGGCCCAACCCCTACCATGCTTTGCCCCTAATTCTGCCGCTAATCACGCCCTCATAAATTATCTCCTGAAATGACACTTAAATGTTTTATGCAGAATTAAGTTACAAAAATAAATATTAACAACTTTATCAGTTCCCCTCAGTACAGCCTCAACTATGCCCATCAATGCAGGCTCACCTGTGCCTACCATTTCAGCCTCACCGTGCCCACCAGTGCAGCCACACCGTGCCCACCATCGCAGCCTCACCGTGCCCACCATCGCAGCCTCACCGTGCCCACCATCGCAGCCTCACCGTGCCCACCATCGCAGCCTCGTCGTGCCCACCATTGCAGCCTCTTCGAGCCCACCATTGCAGCCTCATCGTGCTCACCATTGCAGCCTCATCGTGCCCACCATTGCAGCCTCACCATGCCCACCATTGCAGCCTCACCGTGCCCACCATTGCAGCCTCACTGTGCCCCACATTGCAGCCTCACTGTGCCCCACATTGCAGCCTCATTGTGCCCCCCATTGCAGTCTAATTGTGCCCCCACTGCGGACTCACTGTGCCCCCATTGGTGGCCAGATTATAACAGGAGAAAGAGGAGAGCTTTGGGATCACCGAGCTGTATAACCCACTGTCAATTAACACCTACACATTTCCCTTTAAGGGTAATTAGCCACCCTTTACCTGACAACCTCAAATATTAAATGTGCCTCACCGCTTCATTGCATGATGTGGAGTGGGGGGGGCGAGCACCGCCGGTGGCCGTTGTTGATCGGGAGCTGTTCTCCCAGCGATCGCCTGTGGCAGAGAGGAAGGGGTCAGGCGGGTATACACCAGGGAGTGGTCAGAAGGGTAAACACTAGGGAGGGGTCAGGAGGGTATACACCAGCGAGGGGTCAGGAGGGTATACACCAGGGAGGGGTCAGGAGGGTATACACCAGAGAGGGGTCAGAAGGGTATACACCAGGGAGGGTCAGGAGGGTATACAGCACGAAGGGGTCAGGAGGGTATACACCAGGGAGGGTCAAAAGGGCATACAGCACGGAGGGGTCAGGAGGGTATACACCAGGGAGGGTCAGGAGGGTATACAGCACGGAGGGGTCAGGGGGGTATACACCAGGGAGGTTCAGGAGGGTATACACCAGGGAGGGGTCAGGAGGGTATACACCAGGGAGGTGTCAGAAGGGTATACACCAGGGAGGTGTCAGAAGGGTATACACCAGGGAGGGTATACACCAGGGAGGGTCAGAAGGGTATACACCAGGGAGGGTCAGGAGGGTATACACCAGGGAGGGGTCAGAAGGGTATACACCAGGGAGGGTATACAGCACGGAGGGGTCAGGGGGCATACACCAGGGAGGGGTCAGAAGGGTATACAGCACAGAGGGGTCAGGGGGGTATACACCAGGGAGGATCAGGAGGGTATACACCAGGGAGGGTCAGGAGGGTATACAGCACAGAGGGGTCAGGAGGGTATACACCAGGGAGGGTCAGGAGGGTATACAGCACAGAGGGGTCAGGGGGGTATACACCAGGGAGGGTTCAGAAGGGTATACACCAGGGAGGGTTTAGGAGGGTATACACCAGGGAGGGGTCAGTGGGGTATACACCAGGGAGGGTCAGGAGGGTTTACACCAGGGAGGGGTCAGAAGGGTATACAGCACGGAGGGGTCAGGAGGGTATACAGCACAGAGGGGTCAGGAGGGTATACACCAGGGAGGGTCAGGAGGGTATACAGCACGGAGGGGTCAGGAGGGTATACACCAGGGAGGGTCAGGAGGGTATACAGCATGGAGGGGTCAGGAGGGTATACACCAGGGAGGGTCAGGAGGGTATACACCAGGGAGGGTCAGGAGGGTATACACCAGGGAGGGGTCAGAAGGGTATACACCAGGGAGGGTCAGGAGGGTATACACCAGGGAGGGGTCAGAAGGGTATACACCAGGAAGGGGTCAGAAGGGTATACACCAGGGAGGGTATACACCAGGGAGGGGTCAGAAGGGTACAGGCCAGGGAGGGGTCAGAAGGGTATACAGCACAGAGTATCAGGAGGGTATACACCAGGGAGGGTCAGGAGGGTATACAGCACGGAGGGGTCAGGGGGGTATACACCAGGGAGGGTCAGGAGGGTATACAGCACGGAGGGGTCAGGGGGTATACACCAGGGAGGGTCAGGAGGTTATACACCAGGGAGGGATCAGAAGGGTATACACCAGGGAGGGTAATCACCAGGGAGGGGTCAGAAGGGTATACACCAGGGAGGGTCAGGAGGGTATACACCAGGGAGGGGTCAGAAGGGTATAGGCCAGGGAGGGGTCAGAAGGGTATACACCAGGGAGGGGTCAGGAGGGTATACACCAGGGAGGGGTCAGAAGGGTATACACCAGGGAGGGTCAGGAGGGTATACACCAGGGAGGGGTCAGAAGGGTATACACCAGGGAGGGGTCAGAAGGGTATACACCAGGGAGGGTCAGGAGGGTATACACCAGGGAGGGTATACAGCACGGAGGGGTCAGGGGGGTATACACCAGGGAGGGGTCAGAAGGGTATAGGCCAGGGAGGGGTCAGAAGGGTATACACCAGGGTGGGGTCAGAAGGGTATACAGCACAGAGGATCAGGAGGGTATACACCAGGGAGGGTCAGGAGGGTAAACAGCACGGAGGGGTCAGGAGGGTATACACCAGGGAGGGTCAGGAGGGTATACACCACGGAGGGTATACAGCACGGACGGGTCAGGGGGTATACACCAGGGAGGGGTCAGAAGGGTATACACCAGGGAGGGTCAGGAGGGTATACACCAGGGAGGGTATACAGCACGGAGGGGTCAGGGGGGTATACACCAGGGAGGGGTCAGAAGGGTATAGGCCAGGGAGGGGTCAGAAGGGTATACACCAGGGAGGGGTCAGAAGGGTATACAGCATGGAGGGGTCAGGGGGGTATACACCAGGGAGGATCAGGAGGGTATACACCAGGGAGGGTCAGGAGGGTATACAGCATGGAGGGGTCAGGAGGGTATACACCAGGGAGGGTCAGGAGGGTATACCCCCCTGACCCCTCCGTGCTGTATACCCTCCTGACCCTCCCTGGTGTATACACCAGGGAGGGTCAGGAGGGTATACAGCACGGAGGGGTCAGGGGGGTATACACCAGGGAGGGTCAGGAGGGTATACACCAGGGAGGGTCAGGAGGTTATACACCAGGGAGGGGTCAGAAGGGTATACACCAGGGAGGGTATACACCAGGGATGGGTCAAAAGGGTATACACCAGGGAGGGTCAGGAGGGTATACACCAGGCAGGGGTCAGAAGGGTATACACCAGGGAGGGGTCAGAAGGGTATACACCAGGGAGGGGTCAGAAGGGTATACACCAGGGAGGGGTCAGAAGGGTATACACCAGGGAGGGTCAGGAGGGTATACACCAGGGAGGGTTAGGAGGGTATACACCAGGGAGGGTCAGGAGGGTATACACCAGGGAGGGGTCAGAAGGGTATACAGCATGGAGGGGTCAGGGGGGTATACACCAGGGAGGATCAGGAGGGTATACACCAGGGAGGGTCAGGAGGGTATACAGCATGGAGGGGTCAGGAGGGTATACACCAGGGAGGGTCAGGAGGGTATACAGCACGGAGGGGTCAGGGGGGTATACACCAGGGAGGGTCAGGAGGGTATACACCAGGGAGGGTCAGGAGGTTATACACCAGGGAGGGGTCAGAAGGGTATACACCAGGGAGGGTATACACCAGGGATGGGTCAAAAGGGTATACACCAGGGAGGGTCAGGAGGGTATACACCAGGCAGGGGTCAGAAGGGTATACACCAGGGAGGGGTCAGAAGGGTATACACCAGGGAGGGGTCAGAAGGGTATACACCAGGGAGGGTCAGGAGGGTATACACCAGGGAGGGTTAGGAGGGTATACACCAGGGAGGGTCAGGAGGGTATACACCAGGGAGGGGTCAGAAGGGTATACACCAGGGAGGGTCAGGAGGGTATACACCAGGGAGGGTATACAGCACGAAGAGGTCAGGGGGGTATACACCAGGGAGGGTCAGGAGGGTATACACCAGGGAGGGTCAGGAGGGTATACAGCACGGAGGTGTCAGGGGGGTATACACCAGGGAGGGGTCAGAAGGGTATACAGCATGGAGGGGTCAGAAGGGTATACACCAGGGAGGGTCAGGAGGGTATACAGCACGGAAGGGTCAGGGGGGTATACACCAGGGAGGGGTCAGGGGGGTATACACCAGGGAGGGGTCAGGGGGGTATACACCAGGGAGGGGTCAGGGGGGTATACACCAGGGAGGGTCAGGAGGGTATACACCAGGGAGGGGTCAGAAGGGTATACAGCATGGAGGGGTCAATGGGGGTATACACCAGGGAGGGTCAGGAGGGTATACATCACGGAGAGGTCAGGGGGGTATACACCAGGGAGGGTCAGGAGGGTATACACCAGGGAGGGTCAGGAGGGTATACACCACGGAGGGTCAGGAGAGTATACAGCACGGAGGGGTCAGGGGGGTATACACCAGGGAGGGTATACAGCAGGGGGCAGTAAAAAACTGGAGACAGTGACAATCATTTAGCCCAATTGTCAGCTAACAGGCAACACTTCCATGCTAAACTGCAGTAATCCAGCAGATTTAGCATAGAGATGCCTGCAAGCTACATGAGGTACAGCAAGATGATTTTTAACTCCACAGTCCAGAAACTGGCTTGTCTCCCTCTGCTCACTGTCACACCAAACGGGCGTGTTCTCGTAGGTCAGACGCACCCCCATCCCACCCACTCAAACAGCAGAGACCAGGAGGCTCCACCTCTGGGATGTCACTCGCCAGACCTCATTTTCCACTCGCAAAATGCGAGTGGAAAATTTGAGGTCTGTATATATATATATATATATATATATATATATATATATATACAGCCCTCAAAATTTCCACTCGCCTACTAGCATTTGGCGAGTGGATTTAAGCTGGGGACGAGTGATGACAGGGCTGCATGACCGATCTCCCTCCAATCTGTGCCTACACTTAGAGTCCCGATGAGATTGGCGGCCGAAGAGGAAAGGTGCATGCTCGGGAAAAGTAGTCTGGTGAGCCACGCACAGGCAGAGCAGTACACGGGTGCTCTCCTTACAATTCTCATTAAGCCATGGGACCCAACAGTATGACCTCTCTGAGCCTGCCCCCTCCCCTGGGCCCCGACCAATATAGCTGGAGAGCAGAAAGTAATGAGTGAGGTGGAGGATTGCAAAAATTACCACTCCGGTGCAGCGCTCACTGAAAGTTGCCCTGACATGAGAGCGGCAGCCTTCTAGTTTGTGCAGTTTTCTTCTCCTTGTGCTCTATGTAAGTGTCCAACAGTTTAGCCTGAGCACTGTGAACAGACTGGTCTCAATGTGTGCTGTGCGCTGTCAGTGTGCGCTGTGCTATGGTGTCAATGGCTGTGCAGTTGTGTGGATCTCAGCGCTGGATTGTACTTCCTCCCGCTGTGCTGCAGCTCCTCTCTGCCAGCCTGAATAAAAGGGGGAAGTGGGGACATGCAAGCATGGAGCCGCACACACAGGCTCCTGATGATGAGATAAATGGGAGAGAGAGAGAGAGAGAGGATGGATGGGAGTTGCAGAGGAGACAGCAAGAGAATGGGGAAGAGACCCAGTTCTAGTGCCCTGTCCCTCTGGTCTGCCCCCAGTGCCCTGTCCCTCTGGTCTGCCCCCAGTGCCCTGTCCCATTTTGTTAAAGTTGTTGTTGGTAATATTTAATTTTGTAACTTGATTCTGCATAAAACATTATCATTCCGTGAGATAATCTACGAGGGCGTGTTTACAGGTGCAATTAGGCGCAGGGCAGTGTATGAATTAGGTGGGGCAACTGGTGGCGAGTAACTCTTGAGGCCTGGCTAATGGCTCAGGACTTGAAATTTTGAGCCCTGTATATATATATATATATATATATATATAGTGAGGGGATTAGCCCGGCAGCGGGTGTGTGTGGCCCCCTGGATGGGTTCAGCACACAAAAACAATTAGGCACAGCAGACGGTGGTAAAATATATGCAAAATAAATGTGACAGAAACAAAGGAAATACAAAAATAAACCCTGGTCACTTGACCGCTCACTAAACACATTGATGTCCCTAAGTAACACCTGGGTACAGCCGTAGAACAGTTGCTACCACGTTTCTGGTGGTGTACACAGTACACAATACAGTGCAGCCGTAGTGCATTTGCTACTACACTTCTGGTGGTGTACACAGTACACAATACAGTGCAGCCATAGTGCATTTGCTACTACACTTCTGGTGGTGTACACAGTACACAATACAGTGCAGCCATAGTGCAGTTGCTACTACTTTTATGGTGGTGTACACAGTACACAATACAGTGCAGTCATAGTGCAGTTGCTACTACTTTTCTGGTGTATACACAGTACACAATACAGTGCAGCCGTAGTGCAGTTCCTACTACACTTCTGATGGTGTACACAGTACACAATACAGTGCAGCCGTAGCGCAGTTTCTATTACACTTCTGGTGGTGTACACAGTACACAATACAGTGCTGCCGTAGTAAAGTTACTAATACACTTCTGGTGGTGTACACAGTACACAATACAGTGCAGCCATAGTGCAGTTGTTACTACTTTTCTGGTGGTGTACACAGTACACAATACAGCGCAGCCATAGTGCAGTTGCTACTACTTTTCTGGTGGTGTACACAGTACACAATACAGTGCAGCCATAGTACAGTTCCTACTACACTTCTGGGGGTGTACACAGTACACAATACAGTGCAGCCATAGTACAGTTCCTACTACACTTCTGGGGGTGTACACAGTACACAATACAGTGCAGCCATAGTACAGTTGCTACTACACTTCTGGTGGTGTACACAGTATCTAATACAGTGTAGTGTGGTGTTGCAAAACAAAATATACATCAAGCCACCAAGGAGAGGCAGAGGCTCACAGGCCACTAAAAGAGGACAAGCAGGCTCTGTGTCTACAGTGCTGGTCGTGGACATGGTGCATCCTCTGCAGGTGGTGTGGGGCTCGCTTGTCCTTTTTTTCTGCTGTTGGCCGTATTATTGAGCCAGAACATGCAGAATAGGTGGAGTGGATAACATAGCTGTCTTCATCCTCCTCATCCTCTGTCACCCAGGCTCAGAGTAGTTTGCCTTCCAATGCAGCTGCCAAAGCGGCCTATTCCACCGGCTCCTTGTCCACAGTCACTCCTTCCGTAGCCCCATCATCATGCACGGAGGAGTCCCCCAAACTATTCAACCACAGTGTTGTGTTGTACATACTGTTGGAGGCTTTGTAGCGATTTGAAGGCTCCGATGTTGGTTCCCAGGTTGAGGAAGAGAGTAACGTGAGCCTAGAGATAGGGGGTGTCCAAGAAGGACAAGAAACTGGCAGTCATGTTTCCCCAGCTGCAGCATACTGCAAAGTTTTCTCCAGTGACAAGGAGGGAGGGGATGATGAGGTGATTGACTCTACTTGGGTGCCTGATAGAAGAGAGGAGGAGGGGGAGGCACAACTCCAATGTTAAAAAATATAAAATGGAGTTGGGACTTTGTATGAGGCACGTGGCTTAGACCGCCACGAGCCTCCATCCCTGCAAGGGTTAAAAAATTGAAGATTGGGACTTTAAATGAGATGCGATTATAGCAATATGCGATTAAGTATAAATATGGAAAATAAAAAATTGTTTCCATAATGACCAGGCTCAAAAATACCAGCCCAAGAAGCACTAAACCAAATTAATCTGTCTAACTGTATGTAATTAAAACAGAGGTTTAGTTGCAGGAATTTGCAAATACCTGGGAAGCTGCAGGCCAAGCGTCACGGCACTCTGTGTAACTGCAGTCCTAACTATCATTTTTAAGGCCTCCAAAGGAGGAGCACTGGTGTGCCAATCAATAGACAGGGAGCAGATGGCAACCTAGACCTGCCCCTATCTAAAGTTGGTCTGGCAAATGAGAGCACTGGGAAGACAACAAACAAAGGTGAAACCAATACATGCCTATCAAACCAAAATACCACCAAACTAGGTGCGGACCACATCAAACTGGGTCAGCTAGCCAAAAAATGACAATGCATAAATTAACTGTTGGTGGTAGATCTGTAAAGGCACTCTGTTACACCTCTGAAATCGCATCTCCATCCCTGGCTAATATTAAAAAATATAAAATGGAGTTGGCACAACTCCAATGAGGCAGAATGTCCTCTAGGGGGCAACTTAAGGGCAGCAGCCACCCTATTGCATCACACTGCAGAGCTCCGCAGGTGCAGGGTGCTGCTGACTCACAATGACTTTGAAAAGTTCCTTGGCATGGGCCTTTTTCGACACGTGTGCAGCAGATCGCACCGTTTCTGTTTGCAACCTATGTCTGAAGCGGAACAGCCGCCACTTAGGCACCACATGCTTGACCAGACATATGACGACCTCCCATGCAGTCAGTTGGCAACAGCACTTAAAAGACCCACATCAAAGAAAAAGGCGGACTTCTCCTTGATCCTCCTCTGGGATCTCCAACCCCACTATACCTCCAGTCCTCTCAAAAACCTGCACTGAGAGGAATGAATGTATAGCAATAGGTGTCCCAAGTACTTGCAGCCAATATGCTAGCACTACACCACCATCTGATTTTAGCAGGCAAATTTCCCTATCCCAGTTGCTAACCCGTAAAAATAAATTTGGTCCCAGCCATCCACATGCTCAGCGTCTGAATGGCCAAATTGCTAGCACTGCAACTGCTGCATTTTCAGCTGGTAGACTCTGCCCCCTTTTGTGAATTTGTGGAATGTGCTGTACCTAGTGGCAGGTTCCAAAACACCATTTCTTTTCATGGAAGGCAATTCTGGCACTGTACCGGCATGTGGAAGGCAATGTTTTGTCCTCAAAAAGGTAGTATGAATCCGCGCCACGGAAAAAATATATGGTTTTGCAGGGAGGACAATAAAATGAATGCAAATAAATGCAAATAAGTATAAAAGAATATCGGTTACAGTGGTTGCCCCTACAAAAGTATCCCACCAGGGTGAAATATAAATATGAGAATGCCAGTGCTCGGCTGGCTGACATTTAAATGGAATGCAACCTGCCCGTCAACCGCCATTTGTTACATGCCCACCAGGTGGAACTCAATGTTGGCAATGCTTCAGCAGCTGCACATGCAGCAGAGGGCCATCAATGAATACCTGTGTGAGTATGACACCAGGACAGGGTCAGAAAAGCTTGGCTTCTTTTCACCACGTCATTGGCTACTGATAAAAGATGCATGCACTGTCCTGTCACTATTTGAGGAGGCAACGAGGATGGTGAGCAGCGACAATGCATGCATCATGGATGCTGTCCCTCTTGTCTTCCTGTTAGAGCACATGCTTCGTGGAATAATGGAGAGGGCACTTGAGGCAGAACAGTGGAAAGTAAGAGGAGGACTTCCTTACCTCTCAAGGCCCCCTTTATCCAGATAGTATTCCTGTGGGCCTGCCAAACTCACGGGAAGAAGAGGAGAAGGATTGTGTCAGCATGGACGTGGAGGATAACACTCAGCAGCAGTCTTCAAGGGATCGTTTTCAGGCCCCAGAAACCCAAGGAGTTGTACGTGGCTGGGAGGAGGTTGTTACGGATCATGTGATCCTTAGTGACCCAGAGGACTCAGAATCGAATGCCTCTGCAAACTTACGCTGCATGGCCTCCCTAATTCTGCAAAACCTGTGAAAGGACCCTCCGATTCGTTGTATCAAGGAGAGGGATCATTACTGGCTGGCAACCCTTCTTGATCCACGTTACAAGGGTAAGGTTGCAGAACTCATCCTGCCTTCGCAGAGCGAGCATAGGATGAAACATCTTCAGGAGACCTTGAAGAAAGGTTTGTGCAATGCATTTCCAGACCCTGGGAGGTCACAATTTCCTGGTGCTGGTCAAGATGTTTGCTGAGGCTTCGTTCGGTCAGAGGAAGAGCGGTGGAGAAGGTGGCCAGGTTGACTGATGCCTTCAGACAATTTTTCAGTCCTCATTGCCAAGGTCTGATTGGTTCAAGCAACCATCACCAGTGTCTGCCTTACATGGTACAGGAATATCTAGGGGCAAGAGCAGACTTGGAGACCTTTCCAACGGAGCATCCACTGGGTTACTGGATCTTGAGGATGGATCACTGGCCAGAACATGCTCAATATGCAATTGAGCTACTGGCCTGTCCTGCATCCAGCGTTCTTTCTGAACGCACATTCAGTGCTGCTGGAGGGTTTGTATTGAGTCATAGAGTGCGCCTGTCCACAGACTCCATTGGCTCACATTCATAAACATTTATCAGTCTTGGATCAGCAGCTATCAAGCACCTGATGCTGATGTAACTGATTGAATTTTCCATGGATGTGGGATCCCTTGAAGACTGCCTATGCTGAGTGACTATCCTATTCCTCCTCAATCTTGATGATGCTAGCTTCCAACAATATTTATGTTTAACAGGGGCATGTAATTACAATTCTAGATCTAATATTTCACAGCAGGGTCCATTCCTGCGCCCACCAAGAGTAACTGTGAGGGCTTACAGTGTTGTGGCACCACCACCAAAAGCCCAATTTTTCTGCCCCTGTTTAAGAGGGGCCTGTAATTACGATTTTTGATATAGTATTTCACAGCAGGGCCTGTTGCTGCTCTCACCAAACTAACTGTGAGGGCTTACAGTGTTCTCGTACCACCAACACCTAAGGCCCAATTTTCTGCAGAGTATATAGGACAGGCCATATAGTATATACTGTATACTGCTGTTCAGAGTATATAGTGCCTAGGGGACCCATACGCCATATTTTTTTTTAAATTCGGTTGTGGGGTTCCCCTCAATATCCACACCAGACCCAAAGGGCCTGGGAAATGAACTGGGGGGATGCCATTTTTTTTTTCTTAATGATTTTCATCTATATTGCCGGGACCCGACAATATATTACAGTCGCAAGCAGTTTTAAATGTCTTTTTTTTCCTTTAGAAATTTCATTTTGCTGTGGTATTGTTCTAAACACGGGAAAACTACGCCACTTTCCAGGCATACTATAGACACCCCCCCCAGGCATGATATTTAAATGAATATTTCATTTTTATTGTTTCACTTTAAGCATTATTAAAATCACTGCTCCCCAAAAAAATATCAGTTGTTTGTGCATTGATACATTTCCCCTGGGGCAGGACCCGGTCCCCAAACACTTTTTATGGCAATAACTTGCATATTAGCCTTTAAAATTAGCACTTTTGAGTGTTCATGTTTGTGTCCCATAGCACAGGGTTTGACAAATTTGCTTGGAATCTAGGAGCCAGCTAAAAAAGTTAGGAGCCAGAAAACGCACCCCGTCCCGACGAGCTTGCGCGCAGAAGCGAACACATACGTGAGCAGCGCCGGCATATGTAAACGGTGTTCAAACCACACATGTGAGGTATCGCCGCAATTGGTAGAGCGAGGGCAATAATTCTAGCCCTAGACCTCCTCTGTAACTCAAAACATGCAACCTGTACATTTTTTTAAACGTTGCCTATGAAGATTTTAAAGGGTAAAAGTTTGTCGGCATTCCACGAGCGGACGCAATTTTGAAGCATGACATGTTGGGTATGAATTTACTCAGCGTAACATTATCTTTCATAATATAAAAAAAAATGGGGATAACTTTACTGTTGTGTTATTTTTTTATTAAAAAAAGTGTAATTTTTTCCCTAAAAAAGTGCGCTTGTAAGACCGCTGCGCAAATACGGCGTGACAGAAAGTATTGCAACGATCGCCATTTTATTCTTTAGGGTGTTAGGATAAAAAATATATATAATGTTTGGGGGTTCTAATTAGAGGGAAGAAGATGGCAGTGAAAATAGTGAAAAATTAAATTAGAATTGCTGTTTAACTTGTAATGCTTAACTTGTAATACCAACGGCTCACCACCAGATGGCGCCAGCTCACACAAGGAAGAGCTGAGGATTCACAAGGCCGCAAAGCCAGTGGCCTCAAATACCGGCCTCACCTAAAACATCCTGCCCGCAGCGATTCTGGGTAAAAGGCCGCGAGCGGCCTTTCCCAGGATCGCGGCGAGCTGTGGGCAGGATGCTTTAGGCGAGGCCGCGGCTTCGGCCTAGTCCGCGGAGCGCCGGTCCTATGGAACAACATTTTTTATTTTTTTTTTGCCCACCTTCCAAGCCAAGTCGCCAGGGCGCTATTTCTAGTCGCCATGGCGACCTGGCGACCGGGATTTGTCAAGCCCTGCCATAGACTTTAACGATGTTTGCGTGTTCGAACAAACTCAAACTCAAGTTCCGGCCATCTCTGAATAGACCAGCGGCAGCTGGCAACAATAACATACATTCATGCAATGCATGAATGTATGTTATTAGACTCAGTGGTGGGCGAGAGCCAGAGGGGGGCGGCGCTCCAGCGCCCTTCATGCACAAACCGCCACTCCTTTCAAGATAACTGCCTGCTAAATAAGCTGAGCGTAAAGGTGATGGTCTGGCCAATCATGTCTCCAGACCTAAACCCTATTGCAATCTATACACTGGGGGGGGGGGGGGGGGTGGGACCTCTGTGGGAATCTAGGATGGAAAAGAATCTGGGCGTCGTAGTAGATGATAGGCTCAGCAATGGCATGCAATGCAAAGCTTCAGGCTACCATCATGTGCTTAAAAAAAAAAAATTGGAATCCATGCATCCGGCTACCTGTAGATTAGGTAGCTGGACGCATGGATGGGGCTGCAGCACCTGCACCCCTAATGGACAGGCCGGCACCTTGCCAGATCCCTACTTAAAGAGCACCTGTCACTGCCTATTACTGTCACAAGGGATGTTTACGCGGTCACGTCCTGTGCGTCCTTTATGCGAGAGGAGCCGAGCCTGCCCGACTATACCCAAGTGTATTGCGCTCGGTATATGCCGGTGCAGTGGTTCAAACTTATCGCGGGAAGCGGGGATCGAGCGGGGAGGACACCACGATGGCCGCAGAAGGACGCCGGACCGGACGAGGCCACCGATGGACGCGATGGACAACGGGCAGGACGCGATGGACGACGGGTAAGACACCGACGAGGGGCTTCCAAACTGTAAGTATTTTTTTTTTCCAGGAATTTTTCTTCAAGTTCGGGGGTGCGCGCTATACGCCGGGGCGCGCAATAGGCCGATAAATACGGTCTATATAAAAAAATACATAAGAAAGAAAAAAAATATAATTGAAAGCGCCCCATCCCTCCGTGCTCGTGCACAGAACACTATTTACATTTGCGGGCACGACTTACACATACGTATATGTAAGTCATGCCCGCAAATGTAAACAGTGTTCAAACCACACACATGTGAGGCATTGCCGTGATCGTTAGCAGCATGGGAGCAATATTTCTAGAGCAGGGGTCTCCAAACTTTCTAAACAAAGGGCCAGTTTACAGTCCTTCAGACTTTAGGGGGGCCAGGCTAGCGTCATTGGGAGTAAAAAAACGTCCAGGTGCCCAGTGGGAGTTAATTATACCATATCTTTGGTGACAGTGGGAGGACTAGTGCACCATCGTTGGTGTTAATGGAAAGAATTGATTGTGTCAGTTGGAGGAATAGTGCCCCATTGGTGTCAGCAACAAGAATTATGCCCCATTTAAATTGGATGGAATAATGCCCCAAGGGCCGCATTAAGGCAAGCAAAGGGCCACATCTGGCCCCAGGGCCGCAGTTTGGAGACCCCTGTTCTAGAGCAAGAACTCCTCTGTAACTCTAAACAGGTAACCTGGATACATTTTTAAACAGAGATTTTTAAGTACCATCGTTTGTAACCATTCTACAAGTGTGCGCAATTTTAAAGCGTGACATATTAGGTATCTTTTTCTGTGTAACATCATTTTTCACATTATGGGAAAAAAAATCTTGCTAACGTTACTGTTTTTTTTTTTTTTTTTTTTAATTAAAGTGTATTTCTTAAAAAAAAAAAAAATTGCATTTGAAAGGCAGCTGTGCAAATACAGTGTGACATAAAAATATTGCAATGATCAATATTTTATTCTCTAGGGGGTCTATGCTAAAAAAAATAAAATAAAAAAAAATAACATATTCTATAATGTTTGGGGGTTCAACTTCTAAGTAATTTTCTAGCAAAAACTGATACTGATTTTAATACAGATTTTAATTGTAAGCATAAGCAATAAGTGTCAGAAAAGGGCATGGGCATGAATGGGGTTAACATTTCGTGGGACAATAAAGTGCCCCGACAATTGAGGAGAGGCGCGGGCAGAATGAGCGGACATACTCCTCTCCGGCCTAGGGCGCCGCACACGGCTCACAAATCACGGCCCAGACTGGTTACCATAGTGATGGGAGTTGTTGTCACACGTGACCGCACCGAGCCTGACACAACATGCCGGAAAAAGCTCTGATCACCGTACGGTACGGACCGTACAGCAACTGCTCCGGGGTGCTGCGGCACTCACTGTCCCGGCTGGAGGGGCTGAGAGGTAAGAAGGAAGCCCGATTCGGGCACATCTCTGCCCACCAGAGTCCTCCTCATACCCCGCCCTGCTATTCATTATTACACATCGCTCTGATCGGGCGATTCCTGGATATCGATCGCTCTTACATGTAAACCAAATGGCAATAGATTGGATATTTTCTTTCTAAGTCCATACAGTAGCCACATATTACACAACTCTTAAAGTGACACTAAACATGGATTAAAAAAGAGAAGATTCTGTTTAGGTGTGTTTTCATAAATTGGTATTAAACCCCCTAAAAATGTAAGATATCGCAGATTACCGATCGTTAGACGTTGTGGCTGCATTCGTTTTTTTTTTAGACTTTATTCCCTGTTTTCACCTGGTGATCCTGACAGTAACAGCGCTGCGCAAACTGTTGGCGCTATATAAATCCTGTATAATAATAATAATAACACATCCAAAATGGGAAGTTCCACTTCTTTGTGTCCCCCCCCCCCCCTTCTATTTATTTATTGGCACTTTTTGGAGGGTTTGGGGGAGCGGTTTCTGGTCATGACAGGTACCCGCCCCCGCTTCTGATCAGATTGCTGCGTTGATCTTAGGGGATCCCCCCCCGTCTTCTCCCGCAGTGGTCCCAGAAGACTCCGGGACCATTTGCGAAGCGCAGCACAGCATGCACATGCGCAGTGCGGCGTCACAGCCAGTTTCCCTTACTTGGAGCCCCTTTCACACTGGGGCGGTTTTCAGGAGCTCTAGCACTAGGAATAGCCTCTGCTACGCGCCCCAAGACCACCTCTCATCCATTCCAGTGTGACTTTCACACTGGGGGCGGTGGGCTTGCAGGATGGGGAAAAAAAGCCCTGCAAGCAGCATCTTTGGGGCGGAAATGAATGGGCGGTGCTTTCAAATAGCTTTGAAAGCGCAGCAAAACAGGAGTTTTTAACTGCTTCTTTGAGATTAAAAGCGTCCCTCTAGCAGCCAAAAAGTGGCGCTTTAGCGCTAACGCGGCATGCGGCCCCAGTGTGAAAAGGGTCTTAAAGAGTTCCGCCTGGGGAAAAAAAAATGAAAAGTCGGGAGCTGCCAGTGGCGGCTAGTGCTTAAAATTTTTAGGGGGGCGCAAACAAATGAAAAAAAAAAAAGACAATTGCAGCCTCACTGTGCCCATCAAAGGCAACCACTGTGCCCATCAAAGGCAGCCACTGTGCCATGCCATCAATTGTCGCCACTGTGCCATCAATTGTCACCACTGTGCCCATCAATTTTCACCACTGTGCCATGCCAAACGCAGCCACTGTGCCATTAAACCCAGCCACTGTGCCATGCCATCAATTGTTACCACTGTGCCCAGATCAATTGTCGCCACTGTGCCCACATCAATTGTCCCCACTGTGCCCACATCAATTGTCCCCACTGTGCCCACATCAATTGTCCCCACATCAATTGTCCCCACTGTGCCCTGTAAAATGCTGCCAGTCAGATTTCCCCCCCTCCCCGCCCGGCACTTACCTTTTTGGGGTTCGCCATCCTCCTTCCATGGTCCCTCGATGTCTTCTGCCGCCCTCGATGATGCTTCAGCCAATCAGGTTACTGATAACCAGAATCAGTGAACCTGATTGGCTGAGACGGCCATCAGTCTTATCCAAGGGACGTAGCCCACTACGTTCCGAGGATAAGACATCCGGGAGCTGAAGGGCTGTACTGGGAAAGCCTATCAGAGCCGTTGGCTCTGATAGGCACTTCCGCACAGCCAACCAGCTGTCCTTATTCAGATAATCGGCGCCCAATGTCCGGTTATCTGAATAGGCTGGCCACAATAACATGCAATGCATGAGTGTATGTTATTTGCGCGGCGCTGCAGAACGAATTTTTAAAAGCCTTAAAGGGCCCATTTTTTTTTTATGACTACAGGAGGGAGGGGGGCGGCGCACGGGCGCCCCCTATGGACGGGCCGCCACTGGGAGCTACAAATACTGCAGCTGCTGACTTTTAATGTATGGACTCTTACCTGTCCAGGGAGCCCGCGATTTTCGGATCGGCTGTCGCCACCATCTCCACTAAGGGAATAGGCTTCACTGACAGTTCTCCAATGCGCATTTGCGAAGAGCGCCGCACTTTCTACTTGACTTTGCGGTGGAGGAAGGAGGAGTTGCACCCAAAGTTTGAAGCACCATTGCTCTTTAATTGATTGGAGCACAGTCTGCACAATTTATATGGATGTTTTTTTCACTCATTCATTTGATTTGTATGTGTTATTTTGAGCGCTGTAATTTCCTTTTTATCAGTTTATCACGTTTCAAGCCATATGATCTATTGAGACTGGTTTATGAAATTTGGAGTACAGATGAAATGGTTTACCCTGGAAATCAATGAGGCGTCCTTGTTCATTTTTAGGGGAAATAAAAATGGATTAACTGTAGCACTATTTCACTTTTTTTCCAGCTTGCGTTTTTTTTTTTTTTTTTACTACAAGGAAGCAATGAGGTTATTACTGTAGTGGGGGGAAAAAGTCTTAGGTTGTGAACATATTTTTCTTATCTAGGCATGCTACACACACAGCTTGAAGCTTCATAAAAGCTTACTTAAAGCGGGGTTCCGGGCATAATGTTTTTTTTTTTACAAGCTAAAATTAATCACATTAAATAGTCCCTAAAACATATTAATAGCTCCCCAATCGTTCCAGAAATCATTGTAAACACTTATCCTCCAGCTCATGTTGTGGCCGTATCCATCATATGTGTGGGCATGTGAAGCCCAGTTCCTTTTTCTTCCTGGTTTTCAGGGAGAGGTGCATGCTGGGTGATTTTTAGGCACAGTAATGCCCAGAGACTCCTGGGAAATGAGTGTCATCATTTCCCAGGAGGCAATAAAGTCTTAGGACAGGAAGTTGAACCACCTAGGACCAGGAACTAGGCAGATTACGAAATCTGCCTAGTAACAGCCAAGGCAAGCTGTTAATTGAACGTTAATTTTTAGGGTGGAACTCTGCTTTAGGCTGCATTCACACCTGAGCGTAGCGTTTTGCAGCGTTTTTTTACAGCGATTTGCCGCATAGTTTTTTACCGCGATTTTGGACAGGTCTAGGGTCACCAATGTTAAAAACAGAAAAACGCCCAAATACGCTCAATTCGAGCGACAAAAAAGGGTCCAGAACTTGGTTGAGCTTAACCACTTCATTACTGGGCACTTAAACCCCCTTCGTGCCCAGACCAATTTTCAGCTTTCAGCTTTTGGTGGTATTTGATCATCTCTGCGATTTTTAATTTTTTTGCGCTATAAACATAAAAAGACAGAACATTAAAAAAAAAAACAATATTTTTTACATTTTGTTTTAATATTATCCCAATTTAAAAAAAAAACAAAAAAAACATTTCCCTCGGTTTAGGCCGATACGTATTCTTCTACATATTTTTGTTTAAAAAAAAATCGCAATAAGCGTATATTGATTGGTTTGCGCAAAAGTTATAGTGCCTACAAAATAGGGGATAGATTTATGATTTTTTTTTTTTTTTTTACTAGTAATGGCGGCGATCTGCGATTTTTAATTTTTTTTTTGTCAAGCCTGCGATATTGCGGCGGACGTATCGGACACTTTTGACACCATTTTGGGACCATTCACATTTATACAGCGATCAGTGCTATAAAAATGCACTAATTACTGTATAAATGTGACTGGCAGTGAAGGGGTTAACACTAGGGGGGGAGGAAGGGGCTAAATGTGTATCCTGGGTGTGTTCTAACTGTGTGGGGGGAGGGGGGTGACTGGGGGAGGTGACCGATGCTGTGTCCCTATGTACAAGGGACACAGATCGGTCTCCTCTCTCCCTGACAGGACGTGGAGCTTTGTGTTTACACACAGAGCTCCACGTCCCTGCTGTCACCGCTGATCGTGGGTACGTGGCGGACATCGCGGCCGCCAGGCACACGCATCGGCTCCCGAGCGATGCGCCGGGCACGTTGTTTCCCCGCTGCGCGCCCGGGGAATGACAACAACAGGACGTCCAAAGACGTCCACTCGGCACTTGAGAGCCGCGCTGTGGACGTCTTTCGTCCATAGCGCAGATCCCAAGTGGTTAGGGCGTTCGGCGTCAGGCGTTTTGGAGTGGAGATGTGAACCATCTCCATTGAGAATAATGTATTTTTTCCCCTCTAGCGTTTTGGAGCTTCATGCTTCAGGCGACAAAACGCTCAGGTGTGAATGCAGCCTTAAAGCTACAGACAGCATTCCTATTAAGATCGGAAATCCACAGAAGCACACTGGAGCTAACTGAATGATTTAAACAGAAACCAGTGGTTTTTAATCAATTTTCATTTTCAATTTGACATCTGTGTGGGTACATGACCCTGAACGTGCACTGCCTGCATCCAGGACCATACAACTAAATGGATGTCAGATTGGGAGCAGTGGCTGTGTCTGTGCAGCTGTCCGTGTCCCAATTGACTTTAATGGGACTGCCTGCACAGGGATGCCCAGAATACCTGTACTTCCCAGTGTGGGTAAACGCGGCCCACCACAGGTATACTCATTAGGCCGCATGTACACTGCTGCTGGTAAATGGATGTTTAGGAGCAGTTGGGCATTTTTTTCAACTGCTCCTGAACTCTCTTCTATGTTACCTTATCAGTACATGTACACAAAGTCGTTTATAGTCGTTTCTAGGCAGTTGAGCTTAGAGGCTTTTTTGGAACGCAGTTGAGTTCAGAGGCATTTCAAGCACCAACCACATCTAAACACGGCTAACTCGCGTTTAGCCGTGTTTCGTTTACAGACGTTTTTAATTTTTGGCAAAATATATATATATTTTAAAACACGTCTAAACGCAAACGCCGCTAAGCGTGGCATGTAATCTTGCAAAACGGAAGTTTAGAATGTGGGTTACTATCTGTCAAGTTAAATCCTTCAGGAGAGGTTGTAAAAACATCCCATGTACATGAAGCCTTAATATACCCTATGTGAACGAGGCCTTATTCTTGTTACCAGGGCCGGCGCTACCACTAGGCGGACTAGGCAACCGCCTAGTGCGCACTGCTGCCTAGGGCGCCCGGCTGCTGGTTATTCTACTCCAATCCCGCACTGTCCACAGAGATTTAAATTATCCACCAGGCAGCGGCCACTCAGACATGTGTCAAGCGGTGGTGGTGCCTGGCGGCGGCTCTCCGGGCTTGGGGACAGGTGGAGCCTGGAAGAGGTACCGACACAGAAGCAGCAGGCAGGTACACCGTTCACGTTTTTGAGAGTTTGCTGGTCACCTGGTGACACTGATGTGGTGAGTAAACTGTTGCTTTCTCTCTGAGTTAATGAGATTGTAGATTGTCCCGACTTCTGAAAGAATGGAAGCAAGAAAACATTCATTGATAGGCACTGGTGAGGCTGCATTTGATGGGCGCTGGTGAGGCTGCATTTGATGGGCGCTGGTGAGGCTGCATTTGATGGGCGCTGGTGAGGCTGCATTTGATGGGCGCTGGTGAGGCTGCATTTGATGGGTGCTGTTGGGCTGCATTTGATGGGCGCTGGTGGGCTGCATTTGATGGGCGCTGGCGAGGCAGCATTTGATGGGCGCTAGTGGGCTGCATTTGATGGGTGCTGGTGAGGCTGCATTTGATGGGCGCTGGTGAGGCTGCATTTGATGGGCGCTGGTGAGGCTGCATTTGATGGGCGCTGGTGAGGCTGCATTTGATGGGCGCTGGTGGGCTGCATTTGATGGGCGCTGGCGGGCTGCATTTGATGGGCGCTGGTGGGCTGCATTTGATGGGCGCTGGTGGGCTGTATTTTATGGGCGCTGGTGGGCTGCATTTGATGGGCGCTGGTGAGGCTGCATTTGATGGGCGCTGGTGAGGCTGCATTTGATGGGTGCTGGTGGGCTGTATTTGATGGGCGCTGGTGGGCTGTATTTGATGGGCGCTGGTGGGCTGCATTTGATGGGCGCTGGTGGGCTGCATTTGATGGGCGCTGGTAGGCTGCATTTGATGGGCGCTGGTAAGGCAGCATTTGATGGGCGCTTCATTAGAAAGGTGGAATATACATGGGCAGGGCAAAGGGGGTTGGGTCAGGGGTGGAGCCAAAGTGAGGTTTCGCCTAGGGTGTCAAAAATCCTTGCACCAGCCCTGCTTGTTACAATACTTCCAACACTGAATGTTTTAAGTGATGGACTGTTAAACCAACTAAATAGGGAGGTGGAAGATGGCGATAGTTACATAGTAGTTACATAGTAGTTACATAGTTAGTCAGGTTGAAAAAGTCCATCCAGTTCAACCACAAAAAAAAACGAAATAAAAAACACGATCTTGAGGTACATACAGGGGGGCTTTTGCGAAAGTGTGACCTATGTTATATAATGTTTATGATTTGTCCAAAATCTTTGTTTAACCTCCCTGGCGGTATAATTATGTCTGATTTTTGAATGTCAAAGCGGTACATTGTTTTGCATGGAAATGTGGCATTTTACATTGCAGGCCTGTAATTCTTATAAATAACTCACGTAAATCTGTCCAAACAAGAGTCTAGTAGAAATCCCGGGTATGATAAAGTTTGAAACATGAAATCATAAATTATAATATAATAAATAATTATAACAAATAATAATACATTTTATTTAATAATGTAATTAAATCAAAAACACTGCAATTTGTCCAAACAATATTATTAAACTAAGTCCAGAATAACGCCTATAAACACCACTCAGCGCTAAGTTACTTACAACGTAAAGCAATAAATTAAAGCGGTTGTATACCCCAAAATGTTTTATTTCTTTTTTAAAAACCTGCAAGGCAAAGGCATAATGAGCTAGTATGACTAGCATACTAGCTCATTATCAATTACTTACTTTAGATCGAAGCCACCACAGTGGTCCTCTGACACGTCCTCCGTCGCCGCCATAATACCCAGAGTGCACCTGCGCCGTTGTCTATGGTGCGCATGCACCGTAGACATCGGTGCCCGCTTTCCTGCAAATATCTCCTTAACCATGTAGGTTAAAAGGGAGTTCCAGCCTTTTTTTAAGTTTATTAAAAGTCAGCAGCTACAAAAAGTGTAGCTGCTGGCTTTTAATAAACAGACACTTACCTGCTCCACGGCTCCAGCGACGTGCCGGCCGGGGCTCCGCTCCTCGCCCCCCCCCCCCCCCTCTTCATTCCTAGTGTGGGCACCCAGCAGTGACAGCTTTCGGCTTCATGGCCGGGCATCCACTGCGCATGCGCAAGTGGCGCGGCGCCGTCCGATTGGACAGGCGCTTGCCTACAGGGAGGGGCTGCAATAAGGCGATTAAGCTAATCGCCTAACCAGCCCCTCGGCGGAAGGAGGAAGTGGGACAGGAAGTCCCCTTCTCCTGAAGCCCCCACTCCCCCCCCAAAAAAATGACATGCCAAATGTGGCATGTAAGGGGGCGAGGAGTGGGTTAAGCGGAAGTTCCATTTTTAGGTGGAACTCCGCTTTAAGGAGATATTGCAAGCACCTACAGGTAAGCCTTAATGTAGGCTTACCTGTAGGTGCAAGTATGACAAGAGGGTATACAACCGCTATAATAGTCATCTGAACAGATCTGTATTATAGTCACTCGATACAGATTATAAACGTTATGCACATTAACAGCTGCTAAAAAAAAGGGTTAAAAATAAATAGAAAATAGCATTTAAAAGTCCAGTAAACTATTGTTACATCCACATGCCATAGCAGTGTTTATGTCAGTCCATTCAAATGTGACCAGCATTTATATGATTAAACATAAAAAGAATGGTGTGAAAACTTTTAGTGGAATAAAGTTATGGAAAATGAATGGTGATCCTAGTAGTGTGGATGGGCCAATAGGCTGTCTGAATTCTCGATGTAGTAGTAAAGCAGACACCCTTGGTCTGGGGTGAAGCTGAACTCCAGCTAATGCTTTATAAACAGTTACAGTCAGGGCTGGTGCTACCACTAGGCAAACTAGGCAGCTGCCTAGGGCGCCCGGCCACTGGTGTTTCTACATTCTACTCTCTGCAGCAAGTCTCAGCATTAGCAGGCAGCAGCCACTCCATTCTCACATAGTGTCAGAGGCGTAGCAGTGGCGGAGGACTGTGTCTATGTCTCGACTCCTGAATGACTGGAAGCAAGCAAACATTCATTGATGGGCTGGTGAGGCTGCATTTGATGGGAACTAGTGAGGCTGCATTGATGGGCGCTGTGAGGCTACATTTGATGGACGCTAGTGAGGCTACATTTAATGGGTGCTGGTGAAGCGGCATTTGATAGGCACTTGTGAGGCTACATTTGATGGGCGCTGGTGAGGCTGCAGTTGATGGGCGCTGGTGAGGCTGCATTGATGGGTACTGGTAGGCTGCATTGATGGGCGCTGGTGAGGCTGCAGTTGATGGGCACTGGTGAGGCTGCAGTTGATGGGCGCTGGTGAGGCTGCATTGATGGACGCTGATGAGGCTACATTTAATGGGTGCTGGTGAGGCTGCATTTGATGGGCACTAGTGAGGCTGCATTGATGGGCCCTGTGAGGCTACATTTGATGGACGCTGATGAGGCTACATTTAATGGGTGCTGATGAGGCTGCATTTGATGGACGCTGATGAGGCTACATTTAATGGGTGCTGATGAGGCTGCATTTGATGGACGCTTGTGAGGCTACATTTGATGGGTGCTGGTAAGGCCGCTGTTGATGGGCGCTGGTAAGACTGCAGTTCATGGGCACTGGTGAGGTTGCATTTGATGGGCGCTGGTGAGGTTGCATTTGATGGGCGCTGGTGAGGCTGCAGTTGATGGGCGCTGGTGAGGCTGCAGTTGATGGGCGCTGGTGAGGCTGCATTGATGGGTGCTGGTGAGGCTGCAGTTGATGGGCGCTGGCGAGGCTGCATTGATGGCCGTTGGTGAGGCTGCATTGATGGGCGCTGGTGAGGCTGCATCGATGGTCTCTGGGGTGGCTGCATTTGATGGGTGCTGGTGGGCTGCATTTGAGGGCTTTATTTAAAAGGTGGGGTATACATGGGCAGGGAAAAGGGGGTGGGATCACGGGTGGAGCCAGTGGGTTGGCAAAATGAGGTTTCGCCTAGAGCAGGGGTCTCCAAACTTTTCAAACAGACTTTAGGAGGGCCGGATTGGGGCCAGCAAGGAAAGAAAAAGTCACGGGTCCGGCATCAGTGAGAACAAATATGGCCTCAGGGTTGGTGATCAATACGAAGAGGAGTATTCCCCCTATTAGTAGGAGGAATAGTATCCCATTATTGGTGTCAGTGGATAATATAGTGTTCCATTGTCGGTGTTAATGGGAAGAATAGTGCCTCATATCAGTGGGAGGAATTGTGCCCCAAGGGCCGGATAAAGGCTAACAAAGGGCCAAATCTGGCCCTCGGGCCGCAGTTTGGAGACCTCTGGCCTAGAGTGTCAAATATCCTTGCTCCAGCCCTAGTTACAGTAAACAGTTTTTTTTTCCTTTTGGGATGAAGGTTTTGCGTAAATTAATAAAAGCTGAACATTGTAAATACCCCTGTGAGTGTTAAGTGGTTTGGACCTAACCTCTGACTGCTGGTTTGTCTGGGCAGCTTGTTCTGTTAGGGTACATGCACACTGGGGCTCTTGTAAAAGCTTTTCTCCTAGCAGGAGTGCCCGTGTAGGTATGTCAAGCGCTTGGGCGTTTATTCAATTAATTGGCTAGAATATTAATTAATTGTGGCCATTGAAAAAAAAAACACTCAAGCGCTAAATGCGCCTAGCACTTGGAGGCTACCATGGAGGGGCAATTGGAGGCAGAGAAAAAAACACGTGTTTTTGAGCTGCAGCGTGCATGCTCTGTCACACTGCTCCGACAAGGAAGTCGCACGACTTCCGATCCGACTTTCTTTGCCCTGCGACTTCATGTCTGATTTCCAATGCAACTTCAATAAACAGGATCTAACTTTGAGATGATTGCAACTTGTCCTATGACCAATCAAAACAATTCCATTGCTTCTGGTATGAAGGAAACCTCACGCCAAAAACAGCACAGGGTTCCTCCCAAGACCATACCAGACCCTTCAGTCTAGTATAGATTTTGAGGGGAAACCCCACGCCATAAAAAATCCATACCTGACCCTCATCCGAGCATGCAGCCTGGCAGGTCAGGAAAGGGGGGGGGGCGAGCAACATGGGGGGGATGCTTTGGGGCCACAGCACCTTGTCCCCATGTTGATGTTTAAAGAGGAAGTTAACCCTCTAAAAAAAAAAAATACTGCAAGAGAAAGGCATAATGAGCTAGTATGCATAGGATACTAGCACATTATGAATTACTTACCTGAGATCGAAGCCCCCGAAGCGACTCTCATTCCTCTCCTCCGCCGCCGCCATGATACCTGAGTGATTTCCGGGTATCGCGGCTCTGGCGCTGTGATTGGCCGGGGGAGGCGATCTCCTTCACTAACGGCACGCTCAGTGCGCCTGCGCCGTTGACATTGGTGCAGTCTTTTCTGCAATTATTTTTGTTGCACCTACAGGTAAGCCTTAATCTAGGCTTGCCTGTAGATTAAAGTGGTCTGTAAGTGTTTACAACCACTTTAGGGACTATCATCCTTTCTTCACTCGAAGTGTGGTTTACTACACGGAGCACAGATTAAGATTCTCTATATTCATCACTCATTATATGGACTCTTCATATGGGATTTATATTTTAGTTTCTACATCTCATACAGTAAAACCTTGGGTTGCGAGCATAATTTGTTCCGGAAACATGCTTGTAATCCAAAGCACTTGTATATCAAAGCAAATTTTCCCATAAAAAATAATGGAAACTCAAATGATTCGTTCCACAACCATTTATTCATGGTTTGTTCGGATAAGGATTTTATTGTTGTTGTTTTAGTGCTGCACTCTGTTTACAATATTCTGTGGAGTCTGTATCTTGACTTTTAGGCCCCGTACACACGACCGAACATGTCTGCTGAAACTGGTCCGCGGACCAGTTTCAGCAGACATGTTCGGTCGTGTGTAGGCCCGAGCGGACAGGATTCCAGCGTACATTTGCCCACCGGGCCTTTTTCCAGCGGGCAAATATTTCTGGACTTGTTTTAAAACATGCCCGCTGGAATCCTGTCCGTCGGACATGTTCGGTCGTCTACCGTACATGTCCGAGCGGCCGCCATCCCTCGCATGCGTCAAATGACTTCGACGCATGCGTGGAAGCATTGAACTGGCAGGGCCGCGCACGTCGCCGCACCATCGTCACGGCGACGGCGCGGACACGCCCCGCGTATTGTTTATCCGCGGATTTCTGTATGATGGTGAGTACAGCCATCATACAGAAATCCCCCGGGAGACATGTACGGTGAAAACGGTCCGGCGGACCGGTTTCATCGTACATGTTTGCTCGTCTGTACAAGGCCTTAGAGTGCTGGCAGCTGTATTTCATTCCCTTTTCTCAAGCGTGGCGTCAGCTTTTGCTTTTTTTCTGCATCTTACCAATTTATCTCACCATTCCCAGCTGCTATAGAAAATTTTGGTAACACTGGATGAGGCACTTGACTTCCACATCCAGTTTCTTTTTTGTTGGCACTGATTACTTTCCTCATCTATTTCCCTGCAGTGTAGCAGTGCTATAATCCTTTTGTCATAAAACTGCATATTATTTTGGCAGAAGCCGACCTGGCATTGGTGATTTGCAGACGAGCGCTAAACATTAGCTTACCTGTTTCACCATGATAGGAGAGCACAAAAGACACATTTCCTCTTGTGTCCAAAACGACATACCGGTACATTTTGTTAGAATGTTATATAGCATTTTGCAGCAGAGTGCTTACAATGTACCACCCAATGTGAATTTCTTAATCAATGCTTATACTAGGGTCTAACTTCAGCAGGTGAAAAAGGTGCAACTTACCATGACCCCATGATGTCCTATAGCCTATCTCTAGTCAAACCTTTGTTTTGTTTTTTTTCTGCTTGTAGGGATTTCTCTTCACTTCCTGTCCTGGAGACACAGCAGAAAGCAAGAATAAATATCTCCAAAATCTCTCTAATGCCTCGTCCACACGACTGGTTTCCCTGGCAGGAAAACTGGCATGAGAGCTTTTGGCTGGGAATCCCGGCCGTGTGTATACTCCATCGCAGTTTTCACCGATATCATGCTTTGCTTACTAGCCGCAAACGCGGCTTTGTTTACTTCCGGTTACCGGGGCGTGACGTCATCACATCGCGCCCGGGCCTCCGACGGTCATAGAGATGACTGGTGACCTTCTGTTCACCAGTCATCTCTATGCTTCCCATCCGGCTCTGGACGATTCTTTCTCTGGGCCCCCGATGGCACGGGAGAGCCCAGAGAAGCACCAGATGGTGGCGGGAGGAGGGGATGTCCCCTCCCGCCGCCTATAAGAACGATCAAGCGGCGGAATCGCCGCTATGATCATTCTTATGGTGCGCAGGATCGCCGCCGGCAAACAATGATATCTGAATGATGCCTCTAGCTGCAGGCATCATTCAAATATCACCGCACAAAGTCCAGGACGTCATATGACGTCCACTCGGGATGGGAGATCCCCTCTGTGGACGTCGTATGACTATGTACGGTACGGAAGTGGTTAAAGGAATGTTGCGTTTTTCTCTTATGCCTTGTACACACGATCAGGCTTTTGCCTGGCCAAATCACATCGTAATTCCGATAGAATTCAATCGGAGAAAAATTGAACATGTTCTATATCTAAACTCCGATGGAATTCATCTGAATTTCCGATGAAAATACTCTGATGGGGCTACACACGATAGAATATCCGATGGAAAAAGTACGTCTGACTTTTTCCATCAGAAATTCCGATCGTGTGAATGCGGCATAAGGGTCGGTTTACACTGGTCTGACATACGCTCCAACTTCAAGAGCACAAGTTGCATGACGTCAAAATGAATGTTTCCCTATGAGAGCTGTCTTAACTAGTCCGACTTGTGTCGGTCCAACTTTGAAAATGCTGCCTGCACTACTTTGGTCTGACTTGGGCACAATTTCAGCCCATTGATTTGAATGTAAGTAACTTGTGGCATGCGACTTGTAATCTGAGGATCTTGAAAGGGAGCCCCATGCCAAAATAAAATGGCGTGGGGTTCCTCCCCAAGACCAAATCAGACCCTTGGGTCTGGTATGGATTTTGAGGGGAAAGTCCATGCCCCCCCCAAAAAAAACGGTGTGTGGTCCCCCCAAGATCCATACCAGACCGTTATCTGAGCATGCAGCCCAGGCAGGTCAGGCCCTCAACATGGGGGGGGTGTCCCTGGCCCCCTACCCCAAAGCACTGTGTCCCCATGTTGATGGAAGCGAGGGAGCCTCTTCCCGACAACCCTGGGCTGTGGTTGTGGGGGTCTGTGGACAGCTTATAGGAATCTGGAGTCCTCCAAATCCAGGCCCCTCCTATGTGAATAAGTATGGGGTACAGCGTACTCCTACCCATTCACCCCAAAAAAGTAGTGTAGTGTTAATAAAAACAAGAGATGGTTTTTGACAAGTCCAACTTGTGGCATGCGACTTGTAATCTGAGGATCTTGAAAGGGAGCCCCATGCCAAAATAAAAAAATAAAATGGAGTGGGGTTCCTCCCCAAGACCAAATCAGACCCTTGGGTCTGGTATGGATTTTGAGGGGAAACCCCACGCCCCCCCAAAAAAAACGGTGTGTGGTCCCCCCCAATATCCATACCAGACCCTTATCTGAGCATGCAGCCCAGGCAGGTCAGGCCCTCAACATGGGGGGGGGTGGCTCTGTGCCCCCCACCCCAAAGCACTGTGTTCCCATGTTGATGGAAGGGAGGGAGCCTCTTCCCGACAACCCTGGGCTGTTGTTGTGGGGGTCTGCGGACAGCTTATAGGAATCTGGAGGCCTCCAAATCCCGGCCCCTCCTATGCGAATCAGTATGGGGTACAGTGTACCCCTACCCATTCATCCCAAAAAAGTAGTGTAGTGTTAATAAAAAAAAGAGATGGTTTTTGACAAGTCCTTTATTAAAAGTGAAGAATGTCCCTGCTGTAGCTCCAAAGTGTCTTCTTCCTCTGGTCTTCTCCCTCGGGTGATGTGTTCTTCATCCAGTCTTCTCCCTCCAGTGATGTGTTCTTCCTCTGGTCTTCTCCCTACACCGCTGTCTTCCCCTCTGCCTGCTGTCTTTTCCACCACCGCCTGCTGTCTTCTCTGCCGCCGACCTGGTCAGTTGTGTCATCTCCGATGCCTGTCAGTTCTTATATAGCTATGGGGTGTGGCCATCCGGTGACATCAATGTGAGACTCCACCCTTATGATGACATGTGACAGCACAATGGGCAGAGTCTCACAGTGATGTCACCAGATCGTCATTCCCCATGGCTATATAAGAACTGGCAGACATCGGAGATGACACAACTGTGAGGGCCAGCGTCGAAGAAGGCCCGGGTCAGTGGCAGAAAATACAGCAGTTGGAGGAGAAGACAGCAGGCCGTGGGGAAGACAGCAGCGAAGGGAGAAGACCGGAGAAAGAACATATCACTGGAGGGAGAAGACCAGAGGAAGAAGAAGAGCTACGATGGGAGACATTCTCACTTTTAATAAAGGACTTGTCAAAAACGTCTCTTGTTTTTATTTACATTACACAGCTTTTTTTGGAGTTAATGGGTACAATATACCCCATACTCATTCACATAGGGGGGGCTGGGATCTGGGAGCTCTGCTCGCCACCCCCCCCCTTTCTCGACCTTTTGGGCTGCGTGCTTGGATAAGGGTCTGGTGTGGATTTTGGGGGGCCCCATGCCGTCTATTTTATGGCGTGGGGTTTCCCCTCAGAATCTATGACCGAAGAGTCTGGTATGGTCTTGGGGGGCATGCTGTTTGAATTTTGGCATGGGGGTTTCCCCTTCAAGATTCATACTAGACTCAAAGAGCCTGGCATGGTCAGATTGAAGTCGGATCCCGTTCAGTGAATTCGAACATGAAGTCATAGGCAAACTCAGATCAGAAGTTGTCAGACTTCCATGTTGGAGCAGTGTGAACCAGGCGCAATTCAGCACACTATCCACAAAAGGTGATATTGCAAAGGATGTGGGGGGTCATTTTCTTGGGACTGTATAGGATTAATAGTCTCCCTCCAATTATGGAGAATAGAAAAGGCTGATATGCTAACAAATTAAGTTAGTTTTGTGGCAGACAATACTTCTTATTGCTGAAAGGTGAAAGAAGGAAATTAGCACTTTTAATATGCTCCATAATAAATTCAGTAAAACATCCACACCTTATTTATTTCAGCAATATACTAAAAAAAAAAAAAAAAAAAAAAAAACATTTTCTTATGTGTTTTTTTTCACAATTTTTTTGCATAAAGTTTTGCATTTATAACTGTAAGGCCCCATACACACGATAGAATCCATCCGCTGAAAAATCCCAGCGAATGGGTTTCAGCGGATAGATCCTATGGTGTGTACACTCCAGCGGATCTGTTTCCGCGGATATTTATCCCCTGGGATGGATTCCAGCAGATCGAATATTCGCTGACATGCTAAACAAATCCATCTGCTGGAATCCATCCCAACGGATTGATCCGCTGGTCTGTATAGACTCACCGGATCCATCCGTCCGAAGGGATCCCCCGCATGCGTCGTAATGATTCGACGCATGCGTGGAATTCCTTATATAACAGCGTCGCGCACGTCGCCGCGTCATAATCGCGGCGACGGCGCGACACGTCATCGCCAGAGGATTTCAGCGCAGATTTCAATGCGATGGTGAGTACACTCCATCGCAGAGAAATCTGCTGAAATCCTCGAGAGGATTTATCCGCGGAAACGTTCCGCTGGAACGTATTCGCGGATAAATCCTCTCGTGTGTATGGGGCCTAACATGTATGCACCCTAGGTGACAGTATAATTATATTTGTATATTGTGCATCAGATTTCACTAATGGTTTAAACAGAAGCAATACACTCCAAAGATTTCATTACAACAAGATAAAGATTCTGTGGTCTGTCCACGAAGGGAGGATATTAATGTCAACCTTAATGCAATGAGGGGGAAAATAATACATATAATGTAAAAGCATTTAATTTTGACATGCAATTCAAAACTTCAAATCTGATCTCTTCAAAACATACATTACAGCTGGTATAACCACATCAGGTTGAAATGTAGGTTTCTTGAGCTTCAAATCAATTCTTTTAAATCTCTGTGCTTCCAGTGCTGAAAACGAAAGCCCCGTACACATGATCGGAAGTCAGTCCGACTGACTTTTTCCATCGGAAATTCCGACCGTGTGTATGCCCAACGGAGAAATTCCATCAGAAATTCAGATGAATTCCATGGGAGTTTAAATATAGAACATGTTCTATTTTACTCCGATGGAATTCCGATGTGCTTTTGGCCGGGCAAAAGCCAGATCGTGTGTAAGTGGTTTTCAATATTTGTCAAGTTCAAGTACTATATGGAATGTTTAATGATTTCGAAGAATACACCAAAATTATCCAATAAATATTCAGATAGTTTAAGACTATTTAAAAAAAAAAAAATGTACCTTGTGCCCTAAAGCATCCACTTAGTACTCTTCCATCCCCCCCCCCCCCCCGCCTCCCCCATAAATGCCTTAACCATTTTGCTGCTAGATCCATTTTTGTATTATTTGTATCCATGTGAAAATGTACAGTCTATTCATAAAGTATTCAGACCCCTTTCTCTTTTTTTCAATGTTGTTATGTTGCAGCCTGGTACTAAATTTATTTAAATATTATTTTTTTCTCATTGATCTGCACTCAATACCCTAGAACAGGGGTCTCCAAGCTTTATAAACAAAGGGCCGGTTTATTATCTTTCAGACTTTAGGAGGGCCAGTGGGAGTAAACATCAAAACATTTGGTATTAAGAGGAGTAATAATGTCCCAATGTCCTCAGTGGGAGAAATTGTCCCTCATTGTTGGTGTCAGTGGAAGAAATGGTGCCCCATTGTTGGTGTCAGATGGCATAATAGTGTCTTGTATCAGTGAAAGGGATAGTGCCCCAAGGGCCAGTTAAAAGCGTGCAAGGGTCCGCATCTGGCCCCAGAGCCACAGTTTGGAGCCCACTGCCCTAGAAGAAAAAAAAACTGAAAGGCGAAGTTTGGCATACGTCAAACTTCATGTTAGTGCAGTTCGTTCTCCACTCCTGTGATGTCACTCAGCCAGTCCAGGCTCGAGAAAGATCCTAAAACTATGGTCGGGATCCACCCAAATTCCTGGACAGGTGTCAGGCCCAGCCTCTCAGCAATACGCTGAGAGCTTAAGCCAGCCCCTCCCACCCCCTCCACAGTCCAGCACTCCAGCGAGCACTCCCGGCCAAAAGCTCTCCTGCCAGTTTTCCTGCCGGGAAAAACAGACGTGTGTACGAGGCTTCATTGTAACTTCCTTGGAGATGACCTGGAAGCATAAAAACAACATAATCCTAATTCCATCAATCCCCCTATGCCCGTTCTGTAATGGACGTGAACAAAAGTAGACATGCGATACATGAAGTCCAGCCGGCAAACCTTTATAGGAAGTGTGTTATCACCAGGGAAAAATAAAGGAAACGCGCCTGAAAAAGAAAAGTAATGCTGCCACCACATCTATGGACTGGTATATGCAACATTCTGTTTTTTGGGTTAGATACAGCTTAACTCTTGACCTCCTCCACAAATACTTAAAACTAAATTCCAGGCAGAAGTTAAAAATGTGTTTACTGAAAGTGGACGGAGGAGCGATATTAGGGCTAGGGATGGGCGAACGGTTCAGCCCAAACATGAATGCACAAAGCTTTGCCCAATCAGGGTGCAGTGTAAGTTGGTTGTTAAGGAGCAGGGCCGGGAAGCCGGCCGTGGCTTCCTTAACAACCGATGAGTTATCAGCTGTCAAGAGGTTTCCCCGCTGACAGCTGAACAATAAAAAAAAAAGTCCTGGTAAAAAAAATAAAGAAAAAAATGGATATGCATAAATTATGCTGCAGCAAAAATTACACTTTCAATGTAACCTGGGCTGTGGTTATGGGGGTCTGCGGGCGGGAGGGGGCTTATAGGAAGCCCCCTTTAACAAGAGGATACATAGTAACATAGTCAGGTTACATAGTTAGTCAGTTTGAAAAAATACACAAGTCCATCCAGTTCAACCATAAAAAAAAAAAAATATATATATATATATTATCATACAATCCCATATACCCAATTCTGTACCCACAGTTGATCCAGAGGAAGGCAAAAAACCCCAGCAGAGCATGATCCAGTTTGCTACAGCAGGGGAAAAAAAATCCTTCCTGATCCCCCGAGAGGCAATCGGATTTTCCCCGGATCAACTTTACCTACAAATCTTAGTACCCAGTTATATTATGTACATTTGGGAAATAATCCAGGCCTTTCTTAAAGCAATCTACTGAGCTGGCCAGAACCACCTCTGGAGGAAGTCTGTTCCACATTTTCACAGCTCTTACTGTGAAGAAACCTTTTCGGTATTTGAAGATGAAATCTTTTTTCCTCTAGACGTAAAGGGCCAGATTCACAGTCAGCTTACGCCGACGTATCTGTTGATACGCCGCGTAAGTTCTGTGATGCGCCGTCGTATCTATGCGCCGTATTCAGGGAACAAGATACGCCTGAAGTTTGCCAAGATACGACCGACTTAAGTCTCCTACGCCGTCGTATCTTGGGTGCATATTTACGCTGGCCGCTAGGGGCGCTTCCGTTGATTTACGCATTGAATATGTAAATGAGCTAGATATGCCGATTCGCGAACGTACTTGCGCCCGTCGCAGTAAGCTACGCCATTTACGTAAGGCGTAAGTCCGGCGTAAAGTTACCCCTGCTATATGAGGCGCAGCCAATGCTAAGGTATGGACGACAGAACAGTCGTCGGATTTTACGTTGTTTACGTAAGTCGTACGTGAATGGGGCTGGGCGTAGGTTACGTTCACGTCGTTGCCATTGAGCTTCAACAAAAAAGGTTGGAGATAGAAAGAGAGGGAAAAGAAGGGGGGGCCAAGGAAAGAAGGAGGGAGCGAAAAAAAAGGGGAGGGGAAGGGACGGGTTGGGATACAAAGGGATTGCACTCACATAGGCCGCATCCGTATATATAGTGGAAGAAGAACAATAACTACAAGTAGATATTGATGGTCGGACTTTGAGGCCAAGGAAGTATGTTAAAAAAATATAAAGTTTAATATCATCAATATAATACACAAAAGCACATAGTTATAAAATACAAATGCAAGAATGACCACTGTATACAAAATCCTTAGAAGTCGCCGACGCACGTTTCGCTGTGGGGCTTCTTCAGGATGATGACAAGGATTTCGTAGAAAAGTATGTAACAGAGAACAAGTGGTTATATAGCAGATGGTCTCTCGATGGATGCATCCAAGGGGCACGTATAGCAGGCGGTATAACACAACCGACAAGGAATCTTGCAGTGACTTCGAAGTCAAAACAAAACGTGTATCAAGCTTGGGTTAGGCGTCACAGGTGTAGTTACACATCATCTAAAATAAGTAATCCTGCAGCCAACTGGGACAACAACCTTCTCTCAAAGAAGACAGGATAAGATACCATCCGCATAAAACAGGTCGCCAATATACTGGTTCCTGTACTGGACATCAAGGTTTGAGCCTATATAGGTGGTATCAAACGGCTGTCCAAGGGTCAGATATGTGTCCCAGGGTGTACACCTACGTTACACACCGTAGGTGTACACCCTGGGACACATATCTGACCCTTAGACAGCCGTTTATATTTTTTTAACATACTTCCTTGGCCTCAAAGTCCGACTATCAATATCTACTTGTAGTTATTGTTCTTCTTCCACGTTGCCATTGAGCTGTCATATCCTACGGCGTAAATTCAAAGTGATTCTGAGCATGCGCGCATGCGCCGTTCGTTCGGCGCTTCATTCACATGGGGTCACGATTCATTTCAATACAACACGCCCACTACCAGCCTACTTTGAATTAGGCGGGCTTACGTCGGGCCAGCGTTGAATTTTCCGTTGATTACGTCATTTGCGTAAGTCGTTCGCGAATAGGGCTGTGCGTAATTTACGTTCACATCGAAAGCATTGGCGATTTGCGGCGTAATTTCGAGCATGCACACTGGGATTCTTTCACGGATGGCGCATGCACCGTTCGTAAAAAACTTCAAATACGTGGGGTCACAATTTATTTAAATAAAACACGCCCACATCATCCACATTTGAATTAGGCGGGCTTACGCCGGACCACATACGCTACGCCGCCGTAACTTAGGGCGCAAGTTCTTTATGAATACGGAACTTGCGCCCTAAGTTACGGTGGCGTAACGTATCTGAGATACGTTACGCCCACCAATAGATACACACTTGTATCTGAATCCGGGCCTATATGTTTTGCGGAAAACGAACACTGCACATCACCCTGAATACACCATCCCCACTGTGAAACATGGTGGTGGCAGTATCATGTTGTGGGGATGCTTTTCTTCAGCAGGGACAGGGAAGCTGGTCAGAGTTGATGGGGAAAATGGATGGAGCCAAATACAGGGCAATCTTAGAAGAAAACGTGTTAACCACTTGCCGACCGCGCACCGTCGTTATACGTCCACAAGGTGGCTCTGCTGGGCGAGAGCACGTAATATGACGTCCTCTCTCCCAGCCGCCACTAGGGGCGCGCGCGTGCCCCCCGCTCGCCCCCGACTCCCGTGCGTGTGCCCGGCGGGCGCGATCGAGCGGGGACCGGGAGCTGTGTGTGTAAACACACAGCTCCCGGTCCTGTCAGCAGGGGAAATGCTGATCTTCGGTTCATACAATGTATAAACCGAGGATCAGTGTTTCCCCTAGTGAGGCCACCCCCCCCCCACAGTAAGAACACACCCAGGCATACTTAACCCCTTCCCCGCCCCCTAGTGTTAACCCCTTCACTGCCAGTGGCATTTTTATAGTAATCCAATGCATTTTTATAGCACTGATCGCTATAAAAATGCCAATGGTCCCAAAAATGTGTCAAAAGTGTCCGAAGTGTCCGCCATAATGTCGCAATACCGAAAAAAAAATCGCTGATCGCCGCCATTACTAGTAAAAAAAATATAATAAAAATGACATAAAAATACCCCCTATTTTGTAAACGCTATAACTTTTGCGCAAACCAATCAATAAACGCTTATTGCGATTTTTTTTTTACGAAAAATATGTAGAAGAAAACGTATCGGCCTAAACTGAGGAAAAAAAATGTTTTTTTATATATTTTTGGGGGATATTTATTATAGCAAAATGTAAAAAATATAATTTTTTTTCAAAATTGGCTCTCTATTTTTGTTTATAGCGCAAAAACTAAAAACCGCAGAGGTGATCAAATACCACCAAAAGTAAGCTCTATTTGTGGGAAAAAAAGGACGCCAATTTTGTTTGGGAGCCACGTCGCACGACCGCGCAATTGTCTGTTAAAGCGACGCAGTCCCGAATCGCAAAAAGTACTCTGGTCTTTGGGCAACAATATGGTCCGGGGGGTAAGTGGTTAAAGTCTGCAAAAAGACTTAAGACTGGGGCAGGACAACGACCCTAAACATACAGCCAGAGCTACAATGGTTTAGATCAGTGGTCATCAACCCTGTCCTCAGGGCTCGCTAACAGGCCAGATTTTATTACCCCAGATATATTATTTACATTACCCTAAACACACCATCACCACTGTTGTGGGGCTTCTTTTCTTTAGCAGGGACAGGGAACCTGGTTTAGAGTTGATGGAAAGATGGATGGAGCCAAATACAGGGCAATCTTAGAAGAAAACCTGTTAGTCTGCAAAAGACTTGAGACTGCAAATTTGAGACTAGGGCAGAGGTTCACGTTCCAGCAGGACAACAACCCTAAACATACAGCCAGAGCTAAAAATGGAATGTTTGAGATCAAATCATGTTCATGTGTTAGAAAGGCTCAGTCAAAGTCCAGACCTAAATTCAATTAAGAATCTGTAGCAAGACTTAAAAAATGCTGCAAAGAATAATGGGCAAAAATTTCACTCTCTAGATACGCAAAGGTGGTAGAGCCGTACTCACAAAGGCTTGCAGCTGTAATCGCAGGGAAAGGTGATTCTACAAAGTACAAAGACTTAGGGGTGCTGAATACAAATGCACCCCACACTTTTCACATATTTATTTGTAAACATTTTGAAAACCATGTATTTTCTTCCTTCCACTTCACAATTACAGTGCCTTGCAAAAGTATTCACCCCCCTTGGCATTTTCCGTGTTTTGTTGTCTCACATCTGGAATTAACATGGATTGTTTGAGGATTTGCATCATTTAATTTACAGAACATGCCCACAACTTTGAAGATTTCATTTTTTTATTTTTTGTGAAACAAACAACAAATATGCACAATTACTTTTTCTGTTATTTTGTCCTAACTATTCACCCCCCCAAAATTCAATACTTTGTAGAGCCACCTTTTGACAGATCATGTGACACTTAGATTGCACACAGGTGGACATCATTTCACTAATTATGTGACTTCTGAAGGTAATTGGTTGCACCAATTGGTTTTTATGGGCTTCATAACAAAGGGGTTGAATACATACGCACATGCCATCTATAATTTTTGTATTTCTGGAAAATAGTTTTATGTATATATTTTTTAAATTTTACATCACCAACTTAGACTATTGTTTTCTGATCCATCACGTATAATTCAGATAAAAAAAAACATTGAACTAAAGGCTGTAATGTAACAAAAAAGGTAAACCGTCAAGGGGGGAGGATACTTTTGCAAGGCACTGTATGTGCCACTTTTTGTTGGTCTATCACATACAATCCCAATAAAATACATTTATGTTTTTGGTTGTAACATGACAAAATTTGGAAAATTCCAAGGGATATGAATACTTTTTCAAGGCCCTATAGCTGTTATGTATATGTCCCCTAGGAGGTCTAATATATTTTATTAGCATTCTGGAACTTGTACTACTGGCATGTTCACTGTCTAACTGATTGGTATCTTATTTTACATGCATGTAACTACTTTTTATAAAATTAAGGCAACTCAATTACAGCAAGACTTATGGAATATGTATAAAAGTTCAGTGTTTGGTCAAAATAGATCATTTTCACTAATCTGACAGATATGTCTTCCTAAAAAGGACTCTCCAGACTTACAGATTGCCTATTTATAAAAAAAATATGGAATTTTTCATAAACGTTTTATATGTACACAAATAGATCAGCGACACATGTGGCCTCTGTATAGTTTGCAATGTTATAAGCAGTTCTAGACACATTAGTTTCCTTTTACTATCTTGTTACCAGTCATTAACCCAAAGCCAGTACTCTTATCCAGTTTCAGTAATCTACCAGTCATTTAGTCTTGCATAAATAAGAAGCAATCATCTATTATTGATAGCAGGTCACTAGGCCTAGTTTAAAGGACAGCCATACTAGATTGTTATATGCATACTAGATTTGCTTTTAAAATGGACTTTACTTCTTATTGTTAGAATTTATACTGCAACCATACAAGGAAGGTTTACATCCCTAATGGGGGCATCCGAGATCGATTACTAAATAGGGAATTCAGCAATCCAGGAACAACATTATTTGCTTTATTGCAATATATATATATATACAGCCCTCAAAATTTCCACTCGCCTACTAGCATTTGGCGAGTGGATTTAAGCTGGGGGCGAGTGATGACAGGTCTGCATGACCAATCTCCCTCCAATCTGTGCCTACACTTAGAGTCCCGATGAGATTGGCGGCCGAAGAGGAAAGGCGCATGCTCAGGAAAAGTAGTCTGGTGAGCCGCGCACAGGCAGAGCAGTACACAGGTGCTCTACTTACAATTCTCATTAAGCCATGGGACCCAACAGTATGACCTCTCTGAGCCTGCCCCCCTCCCCCGGCCCCGACCAATGTAGCTGAAGAGCAGAAAGTAATGAGTGAGGTGGAGGATTGCAAAAATTACCACTCCGGTGCAGCGCTCACTGAAAGTTGCCCTGACATGACAGCGGCAGCCTTCCAGTTTGTACAGTTTTCTTCTCCTTGTGCTCTATGTAAGTGTCCAACAGTTTAGCCTGAGCACTGTGAACAGACTGGTCTCAATGTGTGCTGTGCGCTGTCAGTGTGCGCTGTGCTATGGTGTCAATGGCTGTGCAGTTGTGTGGATCTCAGCGCTGGATTGTACTTCCTCCCGCTGTGCTGCAGCTCCTCTCCTCTCTGCCAGCCTGAATAAAAGGGGGAAGTGGGGACATGCAAGAGTGGAGCCGCACACACAGGCTCCTGATGATGAGATGAATGGGAGAGAGAGAGAGGATGGATGGGAGTTGCAGAGGAGAATGGGGAAGAGACCCAGTTCTAGTGCCCTGTCCCTCTGGTCTGCCCCCATTGCCCTGTCCCTCTGGTCTGCGCCCTGTCCCTCTGGTCTGCCCCCAGTGCCCCGTCCCATTTTGTTAAAGTTGTTGTTGGTAATATTTAATTTTGTAACTTGATTCTGCATAAAACATTGTCATTCCATGAGATAATCTACGAGGGCGTGTTTACGGGTGCAATTAGGCGCAGGGCAGTGTATGAATTAGGTGGGGCAACTGGTGGCGAGTAACTCTTGAGGCCTGGCTAGTAGCTCAGGACTTAAAATTTTGAGCCCTGTGTATATATATATATATATATATATATATATATATATATATATATATATATATATATATATAATGGTAAGGGGTTAGCTCGGTAGCGGGGTGTGTGACCCCTTGGATGGGTTCACCACACACTGAATTTATACAGACAGGCAGTCGAAGATGGTTGAAAACAAAGATTTTGGTTTATTCTTCCATCTTGCTGGAAACAAGTGCAAGCATCCAAACAGCATAAACAAAATCAAAGATAAAATAAACTCTGGGCGTCTACCTTCCACACAGGAACCTATCTATGGAGTCTGGCACAGCCTAGTGCTGGGCAGACAGTGCTGGTCATACAGCAGAAAAACAACAGTCTTTTGATTTTTATCACACAGAAAAATCAATCCTCTCCTCACCTCCTCAGAAGACTTTCAGTACTGCTCTCTTTCACTCAGAAAGCCTCAGCATGCAGCAAATTAGTGGTAATCCTCTGGACTACTTATAGAGGCCTTAATTGCCTCATTCTGAACAGCTGAAGTCTTCCAACGCCCTCCAACCTTTCCTGGCTATTTCTCGCAGCCGACGCCTAATAACAATTGGTGTATTGTCTAACAAGGAAGAAATGTATGTCCCGTATGTATGTCCCGTCTGTGACAACACCCACAGATTTACCTGACTTCCTGTCACAATATATATATATATATATATATATATATATATATATATATATGTGTGTGTGTGTGTGTGTGTGTGTGTGTGTGCGTGTGTAATTTTTTATTTTTACTTTTAATAGTGATATATTTAGAGCTCATGTGTTAGTGAGTGATTTGTATAAATTATATGTAAACACCTTTTATTATAAAAATGTATTTGAAACACTGTACAGTGTGTGTGCTTGGCTAAATTTTTCTGCAGATTTTCACCTGAATAAGGCATTACAAGGCAGCCATACCTATTATAGAAGGAATAAAGCTGGTCATTCATGGCTCAGGTTTCATCTGATTCAGCAACTGGAGCTGTGGGTGGGGCTGACCCAGCATGACAAACTTTAAATGACAAATCAGAGGTGCTGGATGGAAAACTATTGGCCAAACAGTGACTACATCCTATCAGATGCAGTCAATGTTTGGGCATTAAAAAGTCACGTGTTTTCCTGCTGCTTGAATACAATAGCCGATTAAAGAGACTCCTTCCTTCACTCATGATGTTTTGTGTGGATAAAGGAATACATTAGTGTTCTTTCATGGCTAAATGAGAGAAATGTATGCACGTATGGCTATATGTCTATGGGCAACGTTGTATCCTGGCCTAGGCCAACAAGGCCCAGGCCTAGGGCAGCACTTTGCAGGGGGGCAGCATTGAAAGAGTCCCCGCTGGCTTGCACTACACTGTTAGTGTAGCGCCAGTCTTATGGAGCTGACTGGGCTGAGAGGCAAATTAGTTTAGCGCCCTCATAAAGCGGCCGCATTGCTTCCGGTATGCCGGCGGCCGGCATTCCACAACTGTGAGGGAAGGGCGCTGCTTCTAATTTTGACTGTCCTATCATCCTGGACCACAAACCTTCCTCACTGTGCTATATGTTTTCTGCTGCACCATTGGCATGGTTATATCTTCTTAGTTCCCTCCATAAAATTATCAGAAATTTGTGCTTAAAGAACTATAGGCAACCCTTGCTTTTCATTTTGGATAGAGTAAGGGAGGGTTATAACTAGGGTTGTCCCGATACCACTTTTTTAGGACTGAGTACGAGTACCGATACTTTTTTTCAAGTACTCGCCGATACCGAATACCGATACTTTTTTTTAAATGTGTCCCCAAATGCAGCCATGTCCCCCCACAGATGCAGCCATGTCCCCCCATATGCAGCCATGTCCCCCCATATCCAGCAATGTCCCCCATATCCAGCAATGTCTCCCCATATCCAGCAATGTCCCCCGTATCCAGCAATGTCTCCCCGTATGCAGCAATGTCCCCCATATGCAGCAATGTCCACCATATGCAGCAATGTCCCCCATATCCAGCAATGTCCCCCATATGCAGCAATGTCCCCCATATGCAGCAATGTCCCCCATATGCAACAATGTCCCAATATCCAGCAATGTCCCAATATCCAGCAATGTCTCCCCATATGCAGCCATGTCATGTCCCCCTTACCTGCATCGCGCCGCATCCCCGCTACCGCCGACAGGTTAATACGGGCGGGGAACATTACAGCTTTGAATAGCTGTAATGATTCGCGCCACGCTGCGTATAGACACTCCCCCTTGCTCGGGATTGGACAGTTCACCCGAGCAAGGGGGAGTGTCTATACGCGGCGGGGCGGGAAAGACTACAGCTATTCAAATGAATGCTGTAATGTTCCCCGCCCGTATTATCCAAGCGGGGATGCGGCGGGATGCGTCGGCGGCGGGGGGGGGGGGTGGAGTATTCTATTCCGGTATCGGGGGTATTTGCGGGAGTACGAGTACTCCCGCAAATACTCGGAATCGGTCCCAATACCGATACTAGTATCGGTATCGGGACAACCCTAGTTATAACCCCTATCAGTTTGTTTTTTTACACATCCCTGTGCCATTGCAGAGATTTCCTTTCACTTCCTGCCCCATAGCCAAACAGGAAGTGAGAGGAAATTGATGCAAATATAGGGAATCCATTGCCCCCCCCCCCGGCCCTCAGAACTAGTGTCTCCACTCGAAAATTTCAGGGCGGCTCTTAAACAGAAAGGGGTGTGACCTTGACAGGAAGGGGTGGGTCATATTTAAATGAGGGGGTGCATGAGTTTAGTCAGGCCTAGGGCACCACAAATCCTAAATACACTACTGTCAATGGGCAAAAGTGGCTATTGTAGAAAGTAAAATAAGCTATATGCATACATTGCACAAATAGCCTAATATTAACCCTAAATTTAAGACATTCATGATCCTATTCTGGCTCTGTCAAGTTTGTAGGACTTTAAGTGGCTATGGGGCAGCTTATTGTTTTGAGGTTTTGTTAATTTATGCCTTGCAATGGCCCTGCCTACACAGATGAGTAGAGTGGGGTGGAAAACTACAAATGTGTTGGGAGTAACGCAAATATAGCCCTTTTGGACCTGACTCTAGGAGAATCCTTGTAATGAAGCCTTTCTGAGATTTGCCTAGGCAAAACAAATATATATTTCAGCTTTGTCAAACTGATCTGCATGGTAAATCCAGACACACGGTAGACCTATTGTCACATATGCGGTATCTCACAAAAGTGAGTACACCCCTCACATTTTAGTAAATATTTTATTATATCTTTTCATGTGACAACACTGAAGAAATGACACTTTGCTACAATGTAAAGTAGTGAGTGTACAGCTTGTATAACAGTGTGAATTTGCGAAGGATAACCTGGGATTATAACGGTGCTTGAAATAAGTGGTACATAAATGCTTTATATAAAAAGTAGATTATTTTATTGATATACAAAAGGGAACAAAGGGTTATTAAAACAATTTACAGAGCATATATATATATATATATATATATATATATATATATATATATATATATATATATATATATATATATATATAATATATATATTTTGGATAAAGTGGATCGCTGGTGTCCCAATAGACAAAAAAGTGGTCAAAATTGGATGTTGCATCCCAACATCCAATCCAATGGGATACATCATGACCTCCTTTTTGTCTATTGGGACAACAGCAATTCACTTTATCCCAAAAAAAATATAATTATATATATTTATATATATATATATATATATATATATAGGCCCAGATTCACAGAGAGCGGGCGCACATTACGCCGCCGTAGCGCAAACCAATGTACGCCACGCTGACGGAGCGCAGAGAGGCAAGCATGGAATTCAGGAAGCCAGTGCTCCCAACGCTGTGTCGGCGTGGCGTAGGTTTCGAAGGCGCAGGCTGGCGTAGGTGGAAGTGGGCTTGACCCATGCAAACCCATGCAAATGAGGCGTGACCCCATGCAAATGATGGTCCGAGCACCAGACAAGTACGTTTAACGAACTGCGCATGCGCCGTGACGTGGACGCATCCCCCTGCACATGCTTACAACCACGTCGGAACAACTGCCTAAGATCACTGCGTACGCCATGAACGTAACCTACGCCCAGCCAGACACACGTCCAACGTAAAATTCCCCCGGCTTGTGTTCCCTGGTGCAGTCCTTTGCATGTCTGCTGCTGGGTTACACCTCCTTTATGGGGCTTAACTTTACGCCGGACGTACAACTTACGCGCACCTTTCGTAGCCTGCCTCATTTGCATGTTTGAATGACTAATCAATGCTACCAGCCTAAATGTGCGCCCACTCTACGTCGGCGTAAGCAAGATACGTCGGCGGGGTGTAGCCTGGTTTTAGGCGCATCTCTGTTTGTGGGTCTTGCGCACAGATACGACGGCGCACATTTGCACTTACGTCGGCGTAACTTGTTATACAACGCCGTAAGTGCTTTGTGAATCCAGGCCATACTCTGTAAATTGCTTTAATTGAACCCTGTGTTCACTTTTGTATATCAATAAAATAATCTACTTTTTATATGAGGCCGGGTTCACACCTATGCGAATTGAGTGCGGCTTAAACCGCATCCAATACGCAGAACATTTAAAAATACATTGTTTTCAATGAGGCTGGTTCACATATGTGTGATGAATTCGCACTGCGCATTGCCGAAAAAACGTGTGCGTATTTTAGGCATTGCAGTGCGGCTCAGGTGCGAATTCAGGCCCATTATCTTCTATGGGAACGCAGCTGATTCGCAGATGTGTTAATTTCTCTTCAGGATTTGTCTCATTCAGCTCAATACACTTCCCCACTCCCCCTCCCCTCTCCCAGGTCTCCAAATTCGCAGCTAAAACGCAGTGGATCTGCTGAACAGTTCTCTTATCTCTCTGCAGAGATGAGAGCTGAAATTCGCACCGCACTAGTGCGAATCCGGCCTAAAGCATTTATGTATCAATTACTGTTGAGGTGCGTGATATTCTAGAGTCACCCAGACTACTTCCATTTGTATTTGTATAACAGTGTAAATTTGCTGTCCCCTCAAAATAATTCAACACACAGCCATTATTGCCTAAACCGCTGGCAACAAAAGTGAGTACACCCCTGAGTGAAAATGTCCCAATTAGCCATTTTCCCTCCCCGGTGTCATGTGACTCATTAGTGTTACAAGGTTTCAGGTGTGAATGGGGAGCAGGTGTGTTAAATTTGATGTTATCACTCTCACTCTTTCATACTGGTCACTGGAAGTTCAAAATGGCACCTCATGGCAAATAACTCTCTGAGGATCTGAAAGAAAGAATTGTTGCTCTACATAAAGATGGCCTAGGCTATAAGAAGATTGCCGAGACCCTGAAACTGAGCTGCAGCACAGTGGCCAAGACCATACAGCAGTTTAACAGGACAGGTTCCACTGTCTGGCAGCAACCAGGTGAGAAGTACAAAGACAAGCGTGTCTTGCCTACAGTCAAGCATGGTGGTGGGAGTGTCATGGTCTGAGGCTTCTTGAGTGCTGCCTACACTGGGGAGCTACAGTTCATTGAGGGAACCATGAATGCCAACATGTACTGTGACATACTAGAGCAGAGCATGATCCCCTCCCTTTGGAGACTGGGCCGCAGGGCAGAATTCTAACATCGACCCCAAACACACCTCCAAGACGACCACTGCCTTGCTAAAGAAGCTGAGGGTAAAGGCGATGGACTGGCCAAGCATGACTCCAGACCTAAACCCTATTGAGCATCTGTGGGGCATCCTCAAATGGAAGGTGGAGGAGTGCAAGGTCTCTAATATCCACCAGGTCCATGATGTCGTCATGGAGGAGTAAAGGAGGACTCCAGTGGCAACCTGTGAAGCTCTGGTGAACTCCATGCCCAAGATGGTTGAGGCAGTGCTGAAAAATAATGGTGGCCATACAAAATATCAACACTTTGGGCCCAATTTGGCCATTTTCACTTAGGGGTGTACTCACTGTTGTTGCCAGCGGTTTAGACATTAATGGCTGTGTGTCGAGTTATTTTGAGGAGAAAACAAATTTACACTGTTATACAAGCTGTATACTTGCTACTTTACATTGTAGCAAAGTGTAAATTCTTCAGTGTTGTCACATATTTACGAAAATCTGAGGGGTGTACTCACTTTTGTCAGATACTGTATCTATGTGAATTGTTATGTTTGCAGGCTATATAAAATAAAATAAATGTGACAACTGGTACATAAATTGACTCAGGTTTTAATAAAATAGGGCATAATAGAATGACTTATAGCAATTATATTGTATTTTTCTGATTATTGAAACGTGATAAAAACGAAAAACAATCTGTTTGTTATTGGGGTTTTTTTCATTGTTCTTTGCACTGCCTTATTCATTAAGACGACCAAAGCTTCTCAATGGCAAATTGTTTCTAAAGGCTACTTGATATAGTTTGCACTAGTAGTTAATACAAAAAAACTTATGTCAAAAACTTGTGTTGGAAGCCTATGGAACATGTCTTGGTAATGAGATGGCTTGCTGAGATTTGGTCTGCACAATTTACCTCAAATGTTGTGTTAAATCTGTAATCATATTTTCACAGTTTGATTTCATTCTGAAGAGCTAATTAAATGACGAGGAGTGGACACATGCCAATGTTACAGAGGACACAAAGTGATTAGGCTAATTAGAGACACATATTTATGTGTTTTTTTTATTTCTTTTCATTATTTTGTCATCAATAATAAACAAGTGTTTTTCACAATTTTTTTCTGTATCGGATTAAGGAATTAATTTATAAAACTGTGACTAATTTAGATGTCCTTTTCTAACAACTTTTGTTACAGTGGTACAAATTTATCACAGTAGGTGAAAGGGTAAAAGCTAAAAATATATAATGTATTCACAAAGTACTTGCCTCCTAGCTTACGGCGGCGTAGCGTAAATGCCAAATAAAATAGTTTAAACCCAGTTTTGCCAAGCTGAAATAGAGCTGGTTGTGGTAAAGCAAGTTTTAAAAATATTTTGAATATGTTAGAATAGATATTTTACAAACAGGATCTTAAAGTACACCTGAACCTAAAACGATACCTTAGGCTGGTCATACATGTTCAACTTTCTTGTGCAATTTTTCTTTAGATTTACCTTAAACTATGTAGTGCAAGGTATACCCACTTGAGAGAACGCTATTTTCTCCTTCTGTGTATGTAGTGCAAGGGCCTGCCTATTTGGATACAGTTGAAAGTTGTTTAGTTTTGACCTCATATTATATTGTTTTTGGTAAATCTAAAGGAAAATTGTACAAGATTAAACATGAATGGCCAGCCTTAATACAGTGCAGCTGAGCAGCCTTGTGGTGTGTGATATGGTGGCTGCACTGCGTGTGAATATTATTTTACATGTTTTAAATAAAAGAACTCCTAGTATGCTATGGGGCCTCCTCCTCTTCTTTATCTTGTCTTGGGCTTATTGCATTAAGTTCTGGAAGCACAGAAGAGTTATTCCCTCCATGATAGTAGCCCTCCTCGGTATTAGAGTGAATGTTTTCCAAAATGCTAACTCCATGCTGTGATATTCCTTGAGCTACCAGCAGGGAGGATGTAAAGGGTAACTCAACTTTTCGTGGGGAAAAAACATGGCAAATAAAGAAAAAATAATATAGCATTTACAATTGCAACACAAGTCATATTGTAATTGAATATTATTAAAAATTACCTTCCCTTTTTAATCTGAAGTGCTATACAATATGGCTACATGGAGGTGTTTTGTACACAAATACCTAGATTCATAGACGCCGCCGCAACTTTAAGGTGGCATAGCGTATCGTATTTACGCTACGCCGCCTTAAGTCAAAGAGGCAAGTACTGTATTCACAAAGTACTTGCCTCCTAGCTTACGGCGGCGTAGCGTAAATGCGTCCGGCGTAAGCGTGCCTAATTCAAATGAGGATGGAGGGGCGTGTTTTAAGTTAATTACTCGTGACCCGACGTGATTGATGTTTTTTACGAACGGCGCATGCGCCGTCCGTGTACATATCCCAGTGTGCATTGCTCCAAAGTACGCTGCAAGGACGTATTGGTTTCGACGTGAACGTAAATTACGTCCAGCCCCATTCACAGACGACTTGCGCAAACGACGTAAAATGTTCAAATTTCGACGGCATATCTTTACTGCGACGGGCGCACGTATGTTCGTGAATCGGCGTATCGAGTCATTTACATATTCTACGCCAAACTCAACGAAAGCGCCACCTAGCGGGCAGCCTAAAAATTACACTTTTTAAGATACGATGGCGTAGGAGACTTACGCCGCTCGTATCTTAGCCTAATTTAAGCGTATCTCGTTTCCAGAATACGCTTAAATTAACGCCGGCGTAGATTCAGAGTTACGACGGCGTATCTACTGATACGCCGGCGTAACTCGCTCTGAATCTGTCTAAGAATGTTACATAGTTAGGTTTAAAAAAGACACAAGTCCATCTAGTTCAACCATAAAAATAAAAAATATCATACAATCACATATACCCAATTCTATACCCACAGTTAATCCAGAGGAAGGCGAAAAATCCCAGCAGAGCATGATCCAATTTGCTACAGCAGGGGAAAAAATTCCTTCCTGATCCCCCGAGAGGCAATCAGATATTCCCCGGATCAACTTTACCTATAAATCTTAGTACCCAGTTATATTCTGTACATTTAGGAAAGTATCCAGACCTTATTAACGCAATCTACTGAGCTGGCCAGAACCACCTCTGCAGGGAGTCTATTGCACATTTTCACAGCTCTTACTGTGAAGAAACCTTTCCGTATTTGGAGGTGAAATCTTTTTTCCTCTAGAAATAAAGAGTGCCCCCTTGTCCTCAGTGTTGACTGTAAAGTGAATAACTCAATACCAAGTTCACTATATGGACCTCTTATATATTTGTACATGTTGATTATATCCCCCCTTAACCACTTACCCCCCGGAACATATTGCTGCCTAAAGACCAGAGTACTTTTTGCGATTCGGGACTGCGTCGCTTTAACAGACAATTGCGCGGTCGTGCGACGTGGCTCCCAAACAAAATTGGCGTCCTTTTTTTCCCACAAATAGAGCTTTCTTTTGGTGGTATTTGATCACCTCTGCGTTTTTTATTTTTTGCGCTATAAACAAAAATAGAGCGACAATTTTGAAAAAAATGAATATTTTTTACTTTTTGCTGTAATAAATATCCCCCAAAAATATATAAAAAAACATTTTTTTTCCTCAGTTTAGGCCGATACGTATTCTTCTACATATTTTTCGTAAAAAAAATCGCAATAAGCGTTTATTGATTGGTTTGCGCAAAAGTTATAGCGTTTACAAAATAGGGGGTATTTTTATGGCATTTTTATTAATATTTTTTTTACTAGTAATGGCGGCGATCAGCGATTTTTTTTTCGGTATTGCGACATTATGGCGGACACTTCGGACATTTTTGACACATTTTTGGGACCATTGGCATTTTTATAGCGATCAGTGCTATAAAAATGCATTAGATTACTATAAAAATACCACTGGCAGTGAAGGGGTTAACACTAGGGGGCGGGGAAGGGGTTAAGTATGCCTGGGTGTGTTCTTACTGTGGGGGGGGGGGGGTGGCCTCACTAGGGGAAACACTGATTTTCTGTTCATACATTGTATGAACAGAAAATCAGCATTTCCCCTGCTGACAGGACCGAGAGCTGTGTGTTTACACACACAGCTCCCGTTCCCCGCTCTGTACCGAGCGATCGCGTGTGCCCGGCGGCGATCGCGCCCGCCGGGCACACGCACGGGAGTCGGGGGCGAGCGGGGAGCGCGCGCGCGCGCCTCCGGCGGCGCGCACGCGCCCCCTAGTGGCGGCTATACGATAGGACGTATAGCTACGGGCTCTCGCCCAGGAGAGCCGACCTGCCGCCGTATAATGACGGTGGCTGGTCGGCTACTAGTTAATCTCCTCTTCTCAAGAGTGAATAAATTCAGTTCCTTTAAGGACCCCCTCACATACATATACGTTGGCACTTTAAAGATGGATATCTCGGTAACGGCAGCAGCTGCTGCCACAACTGAGATATCCATATTTTTTGTGAGCGGTCCTGTAAACGTTAACAGTGGTCTCCGCGGCGGATTCGCTGCAAGATCACCATTATCGGCTCTCCCGTACCCTCCGCCACTTACCGGAGCCGTCGGCAGTGGCGAAGGTGATCGGTTCCTTCCTCCTGCTTGGCCGGCATACGAGTGAGGGCAAGATGGCCCCACACCTGTCTCCAAGGCATAGCAGGGCGGAAGCGACGTCAAAACGTCACTTCCGCCCATGCTTCTTAAAGGCACATTTTCCTGTTGTCATTTTTTTAAATGACAATTTTTTTTATTGCATTTTCGTCTAAATATGAGATCTGAGGTCTTTTTGACCCCTTTTTTCTATTACAATGAATGTTTACATTCCTTGTAATAGGAATAAAAGTAACCCATTTTTTTTTAAAACAGTGTAAAAATGTATAAAATAAATTAAAATAAATAAGAAAACAAAAACAATTTTTTTTAAAGCGCCCCGTCCCGACGAGCTCACTCACAGAAGCAAACGCATATGTGAGTAGTGCCGCATATGAAAATGATGTTCAAACCGCACAAGTGAGATATCGCCACGATCGTTAGAGCGAGAGCAATAATTCTAGCCCTAGACCTCCTCTGTAACTCAAAAGATGCAACCTATATATTTTTTAAATGTTGCCTGTGGAGATTTTTAAGGGTAAAATTTGGACGCCATTCCACGAGCGGGCACAATTTTAAAGCGTGACATGTTGGGTATCATTTTACTCGGCGTAACATTATCTTTCACAATATAAAACAAAAATTGGGCTAGCTTTACTGTCTTATTTTTTAATTAAAAAAAGTGAATATTTTACAAAAAAAATGCGCTTGTAAGACCGCTGCGCAAATACGGTGTGACAAAAAGTATTGCAATGACCGCCATTTTATTCTCTAGGGTGTTAGAACCCCCAAACATTATATATATTTTTTTCTAAGTAATTTTCTAGCAAAAAAAAACTGTTTTAATCTTGTAAACACTGAGTCTGAAAAACAGGCAAGGTCCTTAAGTGGTTAATCTTTCCTCATAGCTGAGTTCCTTCATGCCGCTTATCAGTTTGGTTGCCTTTCTCTGCACTTTCTCCAGTTCCCCCGATATCCTTTTTCAGAACTGGTGCCCAAAACAGAATGTGTGATTGGCTCAGCGATTTTCCCAGAAGTCTACACTAAGATACAAATCAGATCTCAGGCATCCCCTGCAACATAAATGTAATTTTTGGTGAGATATTCCCAATAGGAACAAGTCTAAAGGTATGCAAGCCTAGCAGCTTTCCTCATTAGTGCCCAGCAGGTGCTGCAGCTGATTGATAATTATGAAACTACTCCCATTAGATTCACTTTCCCACATGGATACAAACACACACATGGATTTCTTCAGAATAACAAAAGATAGGAATCTGCAAAGTTTGTTAAAAATCTTGCAATGTACATTGATCACACAGGGGAAAGTTTTTTTCTCAACAAAAGTGGAGTTCCTTTTTAATTATAAGCGTTATTTGACCTCTGTAATGCAGGATCTTATGCTCTGGTAAGCACGCTGTGATGGTGTTCATGTTAAGAGGTGGTCAGTGAATGCATAAGAAGTTTTGGGCACCAGTGGATTTATTATTCACAAGTGGATATGTGCACTAATATTTTTCACTAAAGGACTCATGATTTATTGTTATATTGGACTTTATATTGCCTTTAATATTTTTTTAACCACTTTAGTACCGGCCCATAATCATATGACGTCCACAGAGGGGATCTCCTATCCCAGGTGGATGTCATATGACGTCCTGGGCTTTGTGAGGGATATCTGAATGATGCCTGCAGCTAGGGGCATCATTCAGATATCATTTGCCGGCGGCGATTCTGCACACCATAAGAACAGTCATAGCAGCGGTTCCGCCACTTGATCGTTCTTATAGGCGGCGGGAGGGGACTCCCCCCCCCCCCCTGCCGCCACCATCCGGTGCTTCTCCGGGCTCTCCCGTGCCATCGGGGGTCCGAAGAAAGAATCGTCCAGCGCGGGATGGGAAGCATTTTTTTTTAAATGCCCCTGTCACCGGTAGCTCACACTCAGAAGTGAACGCACACGTATGTAAACGCCGTCCAAACCACATATATTACCTCCTCTGTAACTCTTTTTTTAACAACAAGGTTGGTCTTTATTGGAAAAACACAAGGATGGTACATGACAAATCACTCTGGGTAAGAGCAGAACAAAACAGAAAAAAAAGGTCTAAATTACCGTCCTATTATTTATCTAAATTTATCGGCCTATTGCGCGCACCGGCGTATAGCGCGCACCCCTGATCTGGACGTGAAATTCCTGAATTATTTTTTTATTACTTACAGTTTTGGTGTCTTGCCCGGCGTCCATCGGAGGCCTTGTCCGGTCCGGCGTCCGTCTGCGGCCTTCGCGGTGTCCTCCCCGCTTGTCCCGCGCTGTCTCTGAGCCAATTCCCGCTTCCCGCGCTGTTTGAACGCCACGACATATACCGAGCGCAGTACACTTGGCCACACTCGGCTTCTCTCGCATAACCACGAGGAGAGCCGAGCATGGCCGAGTGTACCCGAGTGTACTGCGCTCAGTATATGTCAGTGGCCAGGTTCAAACACAGCGCGGGAAGCGAGTATCGGCGTATATCGCGCACCCACATATTTAAGGGCAAAAAAGTGTGCGGTATACGCCGATAAATACGGTACATGGCACATCATAAAGAGAAGGAGAGTATGCAATCCAGATAACCCCAAAGCAGCAGGCTACACTTCAGTATAAACAAACAGTCACTAAGTACGGGAAACGTAAGGGAGGGGGGGAGGCCCACCCAATGTCCCACCCAATGTCCCACCCAATGTCCCAAGGATAACTTTCCTGCACATATCAATATTCAAGGGTTAGCTTCATATGTGGGGTCCATCCATGGTCGCCAAACCCTCTCATATTTCAGAGGACATCTTCTACTAACATAAGTCAACTTGTACAATAGAAGCACTGCGTTAACTGCGTTTTCCCATGAGCCAACTGTGGGGGGCAGGGGAGAGACCCATTTCAGCAGGGTCTCCTTTTTAGCATAAAAGAACAGCAAGGAGATTAGCGTCTTAGTATATCTCGGCCTCTGCTCATCATCCTGCACTCCTAGCAGAGCCAATTCTGCCGTCAAAGGTATATCCAGCTGAAGACGGAAATTAATAGTCTCACCCACTGCAGCCCAAAACCTCGCCAGCCTTGGGCAGGTCCAGAACATGTGAAAGAAGGTGCTATCAGGTGAGTGAAAACGGGGGCAATTCGGGGACCGAAGCGGAAAGATTCTGTGCAGCCTCTGAGGCATATAATACACCCTATGCAGAAATTTTGTTTGGATCAGCTTGTCTCTGGAGGAAATAACTATTTTAGAACTAGCCTCGAAGCACTCCTCCCAGGTCTCCCCATCCAAATCGGGCAAGTCCGCCCTCCATTTATCCCACAAGGCTTCCATTTTTGGCAAGTCCTTCTGCTGGAGAGCGAAATACAATTCAGGCAGAGGCTTAGTAAGAGACTCCTGTGCCAACAACTCCTCAATAGGGTCCACTGTAAGACTAGGGGGCGACGGGAACTGCGCCCTGGCTGCGTGACGCAGCTGATGATACCTGAACGCCATCCACGCAGGAAAGCCAAACTTGTCCGCCAGAGCCCGAAACGAAAGCAGGGACCCATCTCGGAAAATATCACGCGTGGAACGCCAGTCCAGTGAGATTTAATAATGACAGTCACAAGGTTAAAATTAAAAGCATTATCTTTGTGTTAAAGCTTTCTAAATTGATCATTATATCAGTGGAATTTTTCTATGTTGACGCATACCACAGGGTCTCACAACTAGGAGTACTGTGTGCTCTTAGCATTAAGGGGAACCCTTTACAAAGCAAATGCCACCACACAGTGCCACATGACGAAATCAGAGGCTACTTTTTATGAAGCTTCTGTAAATGCAAAATCATCAACTTTACCACAGAATCAAGTTTGGCAAAATGACTACTTCATTCCTATACATTCAATTTTTCCTTGAGTATATGTGGTTTATAGATTCTGTAAATTATGTATAAGTAATATAATATTATAGCAGTGGAGGCAATGATTTAAAAAGGAGTTAATATTTATACTAGCTATGATATACCACATGTATTATGCTTTAAGGACTAAAAGGATTCCTTTTAAAATTGTTATCCTGATCTGATTCCAAGATACAATTCAAACAAATGGATTTTATATTGCTTTCATACCTAATTGACTCAGTTTCCTAATGTAAAAAGCTTGATTATTGTAAGTTAGGTTTTTACTAAACAAGAACCCATTCTGTTTTCAGCACAGTGGTCACTTCTAGAAATTATTTAATGTTTTTTATTTGTGAGGTGATGACATATCTTTTATTGTTGATTTACCAAGACATATTCGTTCCATTTAAAGTGGAAAAAAGTTTATTGCTGTGGATGTGGAAATAAAGGACAAATTCAGCCTAATATGGGTCCTAATCCCAATTTTGTAGCAGTAGACTGGCAGGTTAAAGTAGTTCTAAACACTAAGGCCCAGATTCTCGTAGATTGCTGTAAAACTCGGTGGGCATAACGTATCTGATTTACGTTACGCCACCCCAAGTTTTGCAGGCAAGTGCTTTATTCACAAAGAACTTGCCTGTAAAGTTGCGGCGGCGTAGCGTAAATCACCCGGCGCAAGCCCGCCTAATTCAAATTAGCCGGGTAGGGGGCGTGGAGCATTACCTTATTCACACACGAATCGATGAGAAGCACGGCAGCCCTGGACAACGGGTGGGACTTTTAATGTAAAAGTGAGTGATTGATTGCTGGGACCGCCCTGCTGCGTAGCAGCCAATCACCCACTTCTTAACTTAAACAGTCTGGTGCTTTGTCCATAGCGGCCGAGGCTCTCATCTTGTGTGAATAAGACAGGCAGGGGGTGGGGCCCCCACCCCCTGCCTGTCTTATTTACACAAGATGAGACGTGGGGGCAGTGCTGTGATCTTACCGAAGGCCGGGACAGACTCGTGTGCGGCACGCCTGCAATGCAGCCTGTGAACATAGCAGCAGGCAGACAGACGAGTCAGCTTGGGGGCCCCTTGCTAGCTCGGGGCCCCAGGCAATTGCTTGGTTTGCTTGTCCTGTTGCGACGGGCCTGTGTACAGGGCATTAGAGCACTACTTCAGCGGTGTAGCTGTTGACACACTAGCAATAATGAGAATGCAAGAAGCCTTTTATTTCTTTTAGAGATCTTTTGACATTGAAAAATATTCCTGAGGATGGATTGTTTAATTTTCCCTTAAGAAATGGCTTCATTCCTTACACAGTTTGTTCATTAAAAGTAAATGTCATCCCTGTCCCTAGAAAGTAGTAGTAATAGCAGAATGAATAGTTCAGTACCTTAATTTAAATTATACACTTTATTGAATAGAGTAGATCATCAAACTCTGTAGGTATCATTTCTCACTATGTTTACCTGCATATGACAATGGCTAACACATACCACATTTTACCATTGTTTCAATATCCCCAGCAGCCCAACTATTCTACTTATGTATGATGACACTGACATCGAACATATCCATTTTATTGACAGCTGTGCTGGCCTCAGATGGACATAGTGTTGTTCTAGAAGAGATACCAGATCGAAATGCTGTGGAGCTTGTGGTAAATGGAGAGACTGTATTTCAGTGCAACATCAAAGATCTTGATTTTGGTGAGAAAAAATGTAATATTTATTAAATTATCTTTTATCTGTGTACATTTAATAATCTTTAAATTCCATTGTTGCAGGGGAAGGCAACCTCGGTCCTCCAGCTGTGGTAAAACTACAAGTCCCATGAGACATTGCAAGACCCTGACAATCACAGACATGACTCCTAGAGGCAGAGGCATGATGGGATTTGTAGTTTCACTACAGCTGTAGTGCCGAGGTTGCCTACCCCTGCTCTATGGTAATATGCACAATTTTATGATAGTTACTTTGCTAAAAAAAAAAGGCCTAGTATGTGCATTTGTGCTAATACAGACTTTATCAACCTTGGAACAATGGAACAAATAATAATGGCCAGAAAAAAAAAACAACAGTGAAAGATGCAGTGCCCCTCACTATGATGGCCAGTGGAAAAGTGCCTTTTTATATTTGTAGTCTGTATAATGGTCCAATACATTAACCTCTTGACCACCGCCCCATGTCAAAAAGACGTCCTCTTTTTAAAGATGGATATCTCGGTAACGGCAGCAGCTGCTGCCACAACCGACATATCCATCTCTTTAGTGGGCGGTCCTGTACACGATAACGGCGGTCTAGACGTCGGATTCGCCGCAAGATCGCCGCTCTCCCACGCCCTCCGCTGCTTACCGGAGCCGTCGGTAGCGGCGGAGGCGATCGGGTCCATTCGGCAGCTGACTGGGGTTGCGAGTGAGGGAAAAATGTCCTTCACCCGTCCCCATAGCTCTGCTGAGCGGAAGGGACGTCAAAAAGTCAGTCCTGCCCAGCGTCTTAAAGAAACATTTTTTTTTTTGTCATTTGAAAAAATTACAGTTTAATTTATTTTTTATTTTTTTTGCATTTAAGTCTAAATATAAGATCTGAGGTCTTTTTGACCCCAGACCTTATATTTAAGAGGACCTGTCATGCTTTTTTTCTATTACAAGGGATGTTTACATTCCTTGTAATAGGAATAAAAGTGATAATTTTTTTTTTATTTCAGTGTAAAAAATTATTAACTAAATAAAAATAAATAAGAAAACAAAAAACATTTTTTTAAAGCGCCCCGTCCCGACAAGCTCGTGCACAGAAGCGAACGCATACACGAGTAGCGCCCGCATATGAAAACGGTGTTCAAACCACACAAGTGAGGTATCGCCGCGATCGTTAGAGTGAGAGCAATAATTCTAGCCCTAGACCTCCTCTGTAACTCAAAAAATGCAACCTGTATAATTTTTTAAACGTCGCCAATCGAGATTTTTAAGGGTAAAAGTTTGACGTCATGCCACGAGCGGGCGCAATTTTTAAGCATGACATGTTGGGTATCATTTTACTCGGCGTAACATTATCTTTTACATTATATAAAAAAATTGGGCAAAATGTATTTATTTACGGTGTGACAAAAAGTATTGCAATGATTGCCATTTTATTCTCTAGGGTGTTAGAAAAATATATATATAATGTTTGGGGGTTTTAAGTAATTTTCTAGCAAAAAAAACTGTTTTAGTCTCGTAAACACCGAATCTGAAAAACAAGCCCGGTGGGAAAGAGGTTAAGGGAGAAGGACCCCTTATAATAAAGGTTAGTGGAAGAAGGACACTCTTACATTGTTGACCAGTGGGAACAACCCAGCTAAACACTCAGCTAAAAATATAACCGATATTAATGGTTACTGGGAATTAGAAACTCTCCATTGCTCAATGAACCCCTAGCAACCTCTACAGGAATCCTCATGTCCAGTGGAACTCTGGTTGAGAATCCCTGTGCTAATACAAACCATTATGAACAGAATTATCAAAGAAGAATGCTTTGTGTGGGCTGTGTTTAAAGAGGAAGTGAAGATGTGAAGATTTTGATTGTAAGGGCCCATTCACATTAAACAGACAGCTGCCTCACAGTAAAACCACATGGATTTAAGTGCGGCAGGTGTCCATTCCAGCTGCAGTGAGCTGGTGGTAGGGAGCGATGTGGTGTAGAATTTTTTTTGAACAAACTTTATTTGAGGTGACACTTCATTCATGTCACTGTACAGCTGCATGGTGTGTCATACTGCTTTACAGTGACATGCAATCTTGTCCAGTGCACTGCGATAAAATGTCTACATTTTATCACAGATCACTGCAGTGCAGCTCAGATCTGCATTTCAGTGGAAATAGGAAATATACACTTACTGGTCACTTTATTAGGTACACCTTGCTAGTACCGGGTTGGACCCACGTTTGCCTTCAGAACTGCCTTAATTCTCCATGGCATATATTCAACAAGGTGTTGGAAACATTTCCCAGAGATTTTGGTCCATATTGACATGATAGCATCACGCAGTTTCTGCAGATTCGACCAGTCTGCCCATTATCCCCTGACCTCTAACATCAACGAGGTATTTTCATCCACACAGCTGCCACTCCCTGGATATTTTCTCTAAATCCTACAAATGGTTGTGCATGAAAATCCCAGTAGATCAGCAGTTTTTGAAATACTCAGACCAGCCTGTCTGGCACTGACAACCATGCCACGTTCAATGTCACTTAAATCCCCTTTCTTCCCCATTCTGATACACAGTTTGAACTTCAGCAAGTCGATTTCACCACGTTTAGATGCTATGAGTTGCTGCCATGTGATTGGCTGATTAGCAATTTGTGTTACCAAGCAATTGAACATGTGTACCTATTAAAGTGAAAACACAGACAAAAGGACTCTGAGGCTGGGTTCACACTTGTCCGACAAACGGTCCTACATTGGGAGCTCATGTAGCATGACGTGTGAAAATCAATGTTTCCCTATGAGAGCTGTCTTAACTGGTCCTACACAAGTCGGTCCGACTTTGAAAACGCTCCCTGTACTACTTTTGGTCCTACATTGATCCTACTTCAGCCCATTGAATATCATTGAAGTCGGACCAAAGTAGGAGCCTTGTCCTAACCATCCGACTTTTGACATCCGACTTGTGATTACAGCAGCAGTAAAAGGAATTTATCTCACTCTGGGATTGTTTTGATTGGTCAAAGAACAAGTCAGACTATCACAAAGTCGGATCAAAGTAGTATCCTGTTCATGAAAGTAGGATGGATGTAGGACCAATGTAGGATCAATGTAGGACCAATGTAGGATCAGTGTAGGACCAATGTAGCAGAGCAAAGTAGGATGAAAGTAGTGTAGTAGTGTGAACCCAGCCTGATACAGCGCTACCCTTGTACCAGTACCCTAGGTATTAAACGAATGGAACAAGTAATATGTTCCCAGCATGTGTACTAAAATATATATATATATTTCCAGAGGTTAGGAAATAGCAAATTCTAAAATAGTCACTGGCTGACACTGTAAGCACGTGCAAGGCAGCCTTCTTATAATAAACAGGGCACCCAACAGCTTCAAGAGAAGAGGAGAAGGAAAGAGAGGCGCCGAGCAGGCTATGGTGTAGCACAGTTTAATATAAAAATGTATAAATACACAATAAAATGCACTCACAAAGCTTTTTGAGTGACAGACGAAGGACAGTGGAGGATAAGCTACCCAATATCGCCCAGGGGAAGCAGCTGCCAACACTGGCAGTCCAGGGAGAGTCGACAGTCTGAGGGACCAGTCCAGGGTGAGCCGAGGTCAGAGAAGCCAGCGGTCTGCTGGGCAGATGATTCCAGAGCTACGGTAGACACTTGGGAAGATTTAACAGCTCCGGATACGCCGTCGTAACTCTGAGTTTCGGGGTCGTATCTATGCGACTGATTCATAGAATCAGTTACGCATAGATTTCCCTAAGATCCGACCGGCATAAGTGTCTTACACCATCGTATCTTAGGCTGCATATTTACGCTGGCCGCTAGGTGGCGCTTCCGTTTATTCCTGCGAGGAATATGCAAATTAGGTAGTTACGCCGATTCATAAAAGTACGTCCGCCCGGCGCAATTTTTTACGTCGTTTACGTTAGGCTTTTTCCGCGTAAAGTTACCCCTGGGTCTATGAGGCGTACACAATGTTAAGTATGGACGTCAATCCCGCATCGAATTTTGAAAATTTTATGTTGTTTGCGTAAGTCGTTCGCGAATAGGGCTGTACGTAAGTTACGTTCACGTCGAAAGCATTGACGATTTGCGGCAGAATTTCGAGCATGCGCACTGGGATTCTTTCACGAACGGCGCATGCGCCGTTCGTAAAAAGCTTCAAATATGTGGGGTCACACTAAATTTAAATAAAACACGCCCACATCATCCCCATTTGAATTATGTGGGCTTACGCTGGACCACATACGTTACGCCGCTGTAACTTAGGGCGCAAGTTCTTTCTAAATACGGAACTTGCGCCCTAATTTACGGCGGCGTAACGTATCTGAGTAACGTTACGCCCGCAGAAAGATACGCAGATTTTTCTGAATCTGGGCCTAAGTGTTTACACATTGGACCTGTCAGCTCGACGACTGATAGCCAATAGGGATGTGCTTTGGAGGCACGCCACACCTCCTTCATCAGACTGCCCAGCGGTCCCCAGCTTCTCCGGCTTAGGCTCTCCCTAGACTGTCGCCTCCCCCCAGTGCAAGTTATTGCAGAAGACAGCTAAACCAGTGCAAGTTATTGCGGAAGACAGAAGGCTATTTTTTAATGGCGAGCAGATGCCACTATCTGCTCTTTACAGTACACTGCAGTGTTTACACCACACTGAGCCTGCATTTAAGTGCCATTCATAGAATGCAGATCACATTATGGTGATCTGTTCCATCATAATGCAGAGAATATCTCATGAAAGAAATCACATGGCTTTAACAGGAACATTCCATAACTTTTTTCCCCAATCAACAGTGCTTCACTTGTTTTAAAAGCTGTGCTGTATTAATTTTTTTATTTTTTTTTGCCTTTTATTTTTTTATTTTTTTATGGCTGTAGTAAGACTTTACCCCTGCTTTTAAATTGGCCTCTTAGTAGCCCCACCACCGAGTTTAGGTACTGCTGTCAGAATACAATGTCCTAGGGAGGCCATTTTTTATTGAGCCTTCCATACCTGGTGTGGATGGGTGAACCTGTTAGTTTTTTTTATTTAATTTAATTCAACATGTTGGCTGAAAAAAAAAAACAGACAGTGTTTGGCCAGCTTTGGATCACACAAGGGAGTTCTGAGGAATTATTTTATTCATGGCAAGACCAAGGTCGTTTTTGTACTTTATGTACAGCTTATATACATTTTACACAAAATAAATAAGAAATAAGAAATCAGTGACTAATTTCTCTGTGCTGCAATTTGCCTTTTACAGGAGGAGATGGACTACTGGACCCACTTTGTGAAGATGCAAGACAAGCAGTGATGAAGGCTTACTAACAAATCTATTGTATCCCCCTGCAACCTTAACTTCTCCATCTAGCCCTATAACTAATTTATTTACAGAAACAAATGTGCTGAATTTACAATTGGAAATAAAAGTAAGCTTTTAATAACACTTTTCTAGTGCAGTGATACTTTTTGAAAAGTTATGCCAAAGAACCCTTTACCATACATATAACATCACAATGTCTGCCATCAGAGAATTACCCAAATTGGGCTCAAAACTCCTACAATAAGGCCTCATTCACACTACGGGCCTTTCGGGTCCATCTGTCACGGACCTGAACGGCCGCTCCATGCATTCCTATGGAGCGTCGGATGTCAGCAGAGACATGTCCGCTGACATCCGACTCGATCCGCTGAAAACAGACGTATGGGTGCCACGTCCCCATCCGTCCATGCGGATCGGATCGGGTAAGATCTGATGAAAACGGACATGCTGTCCGTTTTCATCAGATCGCTCCATAGGACACAGCGGTGCCCGACAAGCCCCTCCCCGTTCAGTGAGCAGAGAGAAGCTTGTCATCCGTCGGCTCAGCGGAGATCTGCGGACTGATCTCCCGCTGAGCCGACGGAAGCAGGCGGACTTCGTAGCATCGGAGTCCGCCAAGTGTGAATGAGGCCTAAGTCTTGTGTTAAAGAAACGCTGTCAGCTCACCCATGCAAACATTATTATTTATTATAATTGTTAAACATTATTTATTTTTATTTTATTTATTGTTTTTGCACTATTTTCCAGTATAAATTTGTATAAAACACATCACTCTTTTTTACAAAATGCTACTTGAGGAATAGCTTGGCATATCAACTTTCATGGCTTCATCCTCACAGTAAATTAACTCAGAGGTTTACATTCAAAAATATCACAACATGCAGTCTATATTGTATAATTTGTTTATTTACACAGGTAGAGGAATAAGAAAGATAGCGCAACTTCAAAAATCTTCTTTTGTATTTTTTTGGATGCAATTTGTTTGTCATTGTTTTTAGTAAAAGAATCTGAATAGTTGGAAGTTCTAAGGGGGACCCCCTTCATTAGGCCTTTGGAAATGCACAAAAATGCAAAAGAGCACAACAAGCGGTACTATGTTCAGGAATAAAAAAACTTCTGGTTGCAGCTCCCCTATACTTACGTGAGCCCCATCTTGATCCGGCAATGTGCATAGAGTAGCAGCTCTCCTGGGTCTCTTTCTCCTTATTGGCTCACACAGCCATTGGCTCCTTCTGCTGTCATTCACAGGAGAGAGAGCAGGGGCAGGATCGAGCCACGCTCTGTGTGTGAATGGACAATATTTATTCACAGGAGTGCTTTTTGCAAGGGAGCCTGCTCAAGTGCCCCCATAGCAAGAGCCTTGTTATTAGGGGAACTAGGCAGGGCAGGGGAATAAAGCCAGGATAGTTGGCAGGGGTCCCAAAAAGAAGAAGATTGGGCCTGCTCTGTGCAAAACAATTGCTAGCACAGAGCAGGTAAGTAAAACATGTATGTTATTGAAAAAAAACACAACCTTTAGATTCACTTTAAAAAAAAAAAAAAAAAAAAAAAAACATAAAAAATATCATGCACCCCTAATCCCAATAAATAATAAAAAAAAAAAAGACATATCCACCAGCCCTCCTATAACATTCTCACACTGTTCAGTCAAATTACATTACAAATGGTATAAAACACACAACTATAAATATATAAAAAAATTTACCATAACTATATACTGTGGCTGGGATTACCCCAAAGATAAGGGGATAATCCAAGTACACGTTTTAGATTAGTGCGGCACTTACTGTACTAATTAATAAAAGAATACAAATAAAATAAAAAAACAAGCAAACTTATTTTGAAATATAAAGTGCAAAAAGTGCAGTAAACCTAAAACACCTCCTATGTGAATCTCCTAAATAAATACCTCAATTGTATATCTCTGTAAATTATAAATTTGTGAATTACCTTCATATATGTACCATTATACTAAAGTTTAAAGTGCCATAAACATATGCAATTTCTTAGAGTTAAAACTAAATTATAAAAATTCCATTGAATAAAGTTCCAAATATAGCGTCCACTATGTGCAGAATAAAGTCACCAGTGCTCAAACTTCATAACCTCCGGTGTTCATTTGTGCAACCACTCTGTGCTCCTTCCACCACACTCACAGGAACATGGTGACCCCTTCTATAATTTGGTCTACAAGCTCTTTGGGATATGGGTACGGTCTACTTTTCTGCTCCCGGTGACCCCGCTCTGTTTAGAAGTATTTTCCTCTTTTACACGTGTATATTAGAGGATAAAAAACCAAGGCAGCCTCAAATAGCACAATTCAGTTTTATTTATGCCGTAAAAACACATTAAAGAAACTACTCACAGAATATAAATGCTCACATTACACAAGCCGAGAGTGGTCAAATTACTTCCTACACCATTTGTGTTCCATCTGCCGAAAATGTAAAGGAGGAACTTGGAAGTGACACCAACAAGCCTCACCCAATGCGTAACACTGATCCAGGACTGTATCATTAGAGATTTTAGAGCTTGCAATTGACTCTGACCCTTGTGAAGGTTCCAGTAAAGAAGAGCTAACATCAGACACATAGGAGAAATCTTTGGAATAATAATGTTGCTAATTACAGCCCTCCCTTGCTTTCTCTGTACAGCAAGTAGCTGCTGTAAATGCTACTGTGTGTCTAAGCAGTGCAGCCCAGACCTCCTTCCAATCTGGTATGCCGGTAATAGCCAGCTCTATAAATTAACCTTGTATATCTAACACAATATTCCTAATACTGAAAAAAATTCAAGAGTCAACTCAATTATTATTATTATTACTGCTACTACTAGCAGTACAAATAAAAATGGTGGATCTTACAACAGGGACCCAGCAATAAAATATTCACAGAGTCTCTAATCCTTCCCTGTTCTATGCAAAAATGAAAAAAGGTATTGTCTTTACACTTTAATTCCCTGTTGTGACCAGGAGCCATAGATCAAGGTCCATGTGGGGGCCCCAATTTCTGTGGGATTTTGTCTTTAGTTATGCCCCTGATTTGAAGCCATACATACAATAATAATTTATTTTAGTTTATTCCCCAGGAGACCAAGTGCATATACAGTGAGGGGAAAAAAGTATTTGATCCCCTGCTGATTTTGTACATTTACCCACTAAAATGCTCAGTCTATAAATTTAATGGTAGGTTTATTTTAACAGCGAGAGACAGAGTAACAAAAATATCGAGAAAAACGCATTTTAAACAAGTTATAAATTATCATCTCCGATACGTTATGCCGCCGTAAATTAGGGCGCAAGTTCCGTATTCATAAAGAACTTGCGCCCTAAGTTACGGCGGCGTAACGTATGTGGGCAGGCGTAAGCCCGCCAAATTTAAATGGGGATGATGTGGGCATGTTTTATTTAAATTATTGTTGACCCCGTGTATTTTACGTTTTTTACGAATTGCGCATGCACCGTTCGTGAAAGAATCCCAGTGCGCATGCTCGAAATTCCGCCGCAAATCGTCATTGCTTTCGACGTGAACGTAAATTACGTCCAGCCCTATTTGCGAACGACTTACGCAAACAACGTAAAAATTTCAAAATTCGATGCAGGAACGACGTCCATACTTAACATTGCGTACGCCTCATAATAGCAGGAGCAACCTTACGCCGAAAAAGCGCCGTAAATAGCGTCGGGCGTACATACGTTTGTAAATCGGCATATCTACCTAATCAGCATATTCCTCGCGTAAATCGACGGAAGCGCCACCTAGCGGCCAGCGTAAATATGCAGCCTAAGATACGACGGTGTAAGACACTTACACCAGTCGGATCTTAGAATCAGTTACGCATAGATTTCCCTATGAATCAGGCACATAGATACGACGCCGCAACTCAGAGATACAACGGCGTATCTGGAGATACGCCGTCGTATCTCCTACCTGAATCTAGCCCACAGTTGTGTTTTAATGAGTGAAATTAATATTTGATCTGCTATCAGCAGGATTTCTGACTTCAAGGTGTCTTTTATACAGGCAACGAGCTGAGATCAGGAGCACTCTCTTAGGCTGGGTTCACACTACTACACTACTTTCATCCTACTTTGCTCTGCTACATTGGTCCTACATTTATCCTACATTGGTCCTACATCCATCATACTTTCATGAACAGGATACTACTTTGGTCCGACTTCAATGATATTCAATGGGCCTGAAGTAGGATCAATGTAGGACCAAAAGTAGTACAGGGAGCATTTTCAAAGTCGGACCGACTTGTGTAGGACGCTACAAGACGCTCTCATAGGGAAACATTGAACACAGAGCAAAGTAGGATGAAAGTAGTGTAGAAGTGTGAACCCAGCCTTAAAGTGTGTTCTCCTAATCTCAGTTTGTTACCTGTATAAAAGACACCTGTCCACAGAATCAGAGTCCAATCTCTCCACCATGGCCAAGACCAAAGAGCAGTCCAAGAATGTCAGAAACAAGATTGTAGACCTACACAAGGCTGAAATGAGCTACAAGATAATCGCAAAGCAGCTTGGTGAGAGTATGACAACAGTTGGTGCAATTATTCACAAATGGAAGAAACACAAAATAACTCTCAATCTCCCTCGGTCTGAGGCTCCATGCAAGATCTTACCTGGTGGAGTTTCAGTGATCATGGGAATGGTAACAACCAGCCCAGAATTACATGGGATAATCTTGTCAATATCTCAAGGCAGCTGGGACTATAGTCACCAAGAAACAAATTGGTAACACACTACACCAGGAAGGACTGAAATCCTGCAGCAACTGCAAGGTCCCCTTGCTCATGAAAGCACATGTGCAGGCCTGTCTGAAGTTTGCTAATGAACGTCTGAATGATTCAGTGGAGAACTGGGTGAAAGTGTTTTGGTCTGATGAGACCACAATGGAGCTCTTTGGCATCAACTTGCCGTGTTTAGAGGAGGAGGAATGTTGCCTTTGACCCCAAGGACACAATACCCACCGTCATTAGGGTCTTGGAGTGGCCTAGCCAGTCTCCAGACCTTAATCCTATAGAAAATTTGTGAAGGGGGCTGAAGGTTCGAGTTACCAAACGTCAGCCTCGAAACCTTAAAGCGGATGTGCCACTAAAAAAATATATTAAAAGCCAGCAGCTACAAATACTGCAGCTGCTGACTTTTAATATAAGGACACTTACCTGTCCTGGAGTCCAGCGCCGTCCGCAGCAGATGACGAGCAATCGCTCGTCACCCTGCTGCTCCCCCCTCCATCCACGGTGAGGGAACCAGGAAGTGAAGCGCTCCGGCTTCACTGCCCGGTTCCCTACGGCGCATGCGCGAGTCGCGCTGCGCCCGCCGATTGGCTAACGCTGTGTGCTGGTTCCCAGCATACAACAGGGGGACGGACGGGATGCCAGGAAAAAACCCGTCCTTTGCCCGTATCGTGTGGCCGGAAGTGGGTGCAAATACCTGTTTTTTTTTTTTTGTTATTCCTTTTTTTTTTTTGTTATTCTGTCTCTCACTGTTAAAATAAACCTATAAATAAAATTATAGACTGGTCATTTCTTTGTCAGTGGGCAAACGTACAAAGGCCAGTGCCATGCATGACAGCACTGGCAGCACCAATTATTCATTCATAAAACTGAAATCACTGTGCAGCACTCTGTGATCCATCAGCTGGGGGTTTGAAGGTTTAGATGCAGCCGCAGATAGTCACACAGCTCCACAGGCATCCATGTGATCTTTGAATGACAGCGCTGGTCTCCAGAGTGATCCATATTGCCAGACACCAGAGCTGTCTCTTACAAATCTGTCTTCTTCCTAGCAGAATGGTTGGATGGGGAGAGACAGACTTTTGACCATGATGCTTAGCAACTGAGGGCATGTAGCTCTTGGTCCCTTTGGGGGAATAAAACAAGGTAAATATTTGAAATAAGACTAATGCCCCGTACACACGATCGGAATTTCCGATGGAAAAAGTCAGACAGACTATTTCCATTGGAAATTCTGACCGTGTTTATACCCCATCGGAGTAATTCTATCTGGGTTTACATAGAGAACATGTTCTCTTTTCCTCCGATGGAATTCCGTCAAAATGTGAATTTGGTTGGACAAAGGTCCAATCGTGTGTACAGGGCATTATGATTAGTTGAACTTTACAGAAAAAATGTGAACGTGAACTAACACCAGACACCCTCTCCCCCAGTCTAGGAAAGAAACATGCTTATTCCACACCTCTACATTACTCCCTAGACTTGTTTGTAAATAACTTGCTTACCACATTGACCTGCACCTCTTCACTTCACATATATAGCTAGATTCACAGAGAGTTACGCCGGCGTATCAGTAGATACGCCGTCGTAACTCTGAATCTACGCTGTCGCAAATTTAAGCGTATTCTGGAAACCATATACGCTTAAATTAGGCTAAGATACGAGCGGCGTAAGTCTCCTACGCCGTCGTATCTTAGGGTGCATATTTACGCTGGCCGCTAAGTGGCGCTTCCATTGAGTTCAGTGTAGAATATGCAAATGACTTGATACGCCGATTCAGAAATGTATGTGTGCCCGTCGCAATTAGTTACGCCATTTACGATAGAGATATGCCGGCGTAAAGATAAAGCTGCTCCCTAGGTGGTGCAGCCCATGCAAGGTATGGACGTCGGAACAGGCCTCTTTTTACGTCGTTTGCGCAAGTCGTACGCGAAAAGGGCTGGACGTAATTTACTTTCACGACGAAACGGCGTACTTTGGAGCAATGCACAATGGGATATGTCCACGGATGGCGCATGCGCCGTTCCTTAAAAACGTCAATCACGTCGGGTCACCAGTTATTTTTTTTTTTTTTTTTTTTTTTTTTTTTTTTTTTTTTTTTTTTTTTTTTTCCACTTCAGACTTCGCCAACAAAAGACTACCCTGACATAGGACAGGGAGACCTGCTCACGGTATAACCGCCCATAGCGTCTCATTTGTGGCTTTGCATCATATGTGGTTATTTCTTATTATATAGATTTTTTTTGTCCTGCCTTGTTTGCTATGTCATGTGTGTATATTAAGCCAGCATGGGCACAGTATTGCCATACGGCAGTATGGCAAAGTACAAAAAGAAAAAAAATTACATCATAAGACCAAAGTGCCCCTACCCAAGTCAACTAACCCAACCCCCCCCCCCCCATACCCTGACCCACCCCTTTCTCTCCGAACCTCAGTCTCTTAGTTTGTCAACTTTTACTTCACAACCTGTCCTATACCATCCGGACTAGATAACTCTGTGATGACTTATAGTCAACCCAGTCCTGCCATTTAAGTTTGAATCCCCTTTCACCTTCCTCCCCCATAAACTTAAGCTGTTCAATATAAAAAATATCATTTATTTTATCAAGACAATTCTTCATTGTTGGGCTCTCGGGATCTTTCCACTGTTTAGGGATCAGGCTCTTTGCTGCATTCAGGATATGGGGGAGCAAGGTTCTCATATACTGTTTACTAGTCAAATTTGTCCCGTGGAACAAACACACCCACGGGTCTACTGCTATTTTATTTCCAGTGATTTCCTTGATTACTGATACCACGTTATGCCAATATTTGTTGATTTTGGGGCACGTCCACCAAAGGTGTGACATGGTTCCGGGTTCCATACAACCCCTCCAACAGAATCCGGAAGTCTCCCCTTGGAATCGATGTGCAATATCTGGGGTGATATACCATCTTGATAAACATTTAAAATTCATTTCTATCAACCCGCAGTTAGTTGAAGTGATATGTGTCATCTTCAATATTTTCCCAAAATCTCTCTCAGTGTCCCCTGTTGCCAACTCTTCATCCCACTTTTTAATATACGGAGGTAGCCCCTTATTTTTTAGTCCCGACAATATTTTATAAATCCGTGAGATCCCGCCTCGTCCGCTCGAGGCCAGGCACATACGCTCTAGTGGGAGCAAATCTCCCTCTAGCCTGATCGGACGAGGAAGGGAGTCCACAAAATGTTTCAGCTGTTGGTATCTCAGCCAATTCAACTCAAACATTTCTTTGTGTTTCCCTAGTTCCTGATAATTATAGATTTTGCCATCTTTCAGTATATCCCTTAATTTTACGTCAGTTTTCTTTATCCAACTCCCAGACAAGCTTACTTTCCCTGGTGCAAAATAATTTGTGTCGTATAGTGGTATTAATAAGGAATTGTACCCCCATTTTTCATTTTTGTGAACCCTATCCCATATTAACATAGATGTCCGTGTAATCGTGTACAAGTGCTCTTTAAGCTGTCTAAATTGTGCCGGAATCCAAATCTCCTTTCCTAACCTAGTTTTATTTAAACTACTTTCCAATTTAACCCATAATTTTTCTTTATTTTCTCTAACCCATTCAACCACCCGTGTCATGTGAATGGCCATATAATATGCCTTGATGTCAGGTAACCCCAACCCGCCCTGCGCCTTGTCTCTGGTGAGTATAGACATGGCTATGCGCGCTTTCTTTTTCCGCCATATGAATCTAAGTAATAATTTTTTTAATGTTTTAAAATATACTTCTGGTATTGCAATCGGCAACATTTGTAATTTATATAGAATCTTGGGCAAAGTTAACATTTTAAAACTATTTATTCTTCCTAATATGGACCTCTGTCTGGAAGCAATTTTATTTAAGTCCATTTTAATATCGTTCAGTAATGGAATAAAATTATACTGATAAATTGACTCAGGAGATGTTGTTATATTGACACCTAGGTATTTTAATACCGTGTCTCTCCAAATAAATGGGAAGTCTTTTTTAAATCTGGTTACATCCTGTGCTTTCACAGTAATATTCAAGATTTCGGACTTTAAGGGATTAATTTTGAAATTAGAAACTTCACCATAGACTTTGAGAGTTTTTAAAAGATTAGGGAGAGATGTAATCGGGTTCACTATATATAACAGGATATCATCGGCGTAAGCCGCAATTTTATGTTCTCTGTCATCTGTCTGTATCCCCTCGATGTCAGGATTATTTCTAATCGTAGAAAGTAAAGGTTCTAAGGACAAAGTAAACAATAAGGGTGACAAGGGACAGCCTTGACGGGTCCCATTAAACATCTCAAAAAGCCCGGATACCGTTCCATTTACCTTAACCCTTCCCGTTGGGTGGTTATATAGAGCTTTTATCCACCCCAACATCTTGGGGCCTACCCCAAAAAACTCTAAAGTAGTCTGAAGGTATCCCCAGTCTACTCTGTCGAAAGCTTTTTCAGCGTCTATCGACAGTAGTAGACCTGGGGACTTACCTTCTTTTATTCTCTGAATCAGTAACAGTGTCTTGATACTGTTATCCCTACTTTCCCTACCTGGGATAAAGCCCACTTGATCATTATATACCAATTTATTCATGATATTCCTCATTCTACCAGCTAAGATTTTGGCGAACAACTTTACATCCGCATTTAATAGGGAAATAGGTCTATAACTGGAACACTGTGAAGGGTCTTTACCCTCTTTAGGGATAATCGTAATTGCAGCTTCAAGTGCCTCACGACGAATGTCCCAATTTGTGCCAATACCGTTCATATAAGCACACATCCTAGGAACTAGGATATCGCTAAATTTCCTATAATACTCAGTTGTTAGCCCGTCCGGGCCCGGGTCACCAGTTATTAACATAAAACACGCCCCCCTGTTCCACATTTGAATTAGGCGCGCTTAGGCCGGCCCATTTATGCTACACCGCCGTAACTTAGGAGGTAAGCGATTTGTGAATACAGTACTTGCCTCTCTGACTTACGGCGGCGTAGCGTAAATACGATACGCTACGCCGACTCACTAATACGCCGCCGTACCTGAATCCACCTAATAGATTTTCAAATTTCTCGTGTTTGAAGTCGGGTTAATCAACTTGTGCCATGTGATGTCCATGTATTTGTGTATATGTACTGTATATATTTGCCTGCATTAAAGCTTTCCTACTTTGGTCCAAACAGTGTTTTCAACATTTTAGTAACAGAGTAAAGTTCACTCCTCCTGGCAGCTTCTTTACCATAACATTACTCACACACAAAGAAAGGATATAGGATTTCATTACAACATACGCAGACATAAGTAAAACATTGTAGCTAGCAATTGATTTTAATAATGTGCCAGTGGTAGCAAATGTATCTCAACAAAGCAAGATGTCTACGTGTTTTGTATCACAAACATAGATTGTCCCAATTTCAGTATAAAAGCATAATTAACATTGTCTCGACAGCACAACACAATATGAAGCACATTTTCTTCAGTGTAATTTACAACTTGTCAGCAAGCAACAAAAAGTATTATTAAACATATTTTTCAAGTTTCTTTTTCCAGAAGGAAAATGTAACTGTAGCCCATGCAATTTTTCTTGCTGGTAATTATTTAAAGCCTCCAAAAAGTAATTACCCTATAAAAAAGTTGTTGATGTGACAGAGGTTCTCTTTCCAAGTCTGTTGATAGATTTGCATTGCTGTGCAATCTGTAGAAGTTTGAGTAGAACTTTTACCAACACAATTCTGCAAATTTGAACTTTAATATATTTAAAATGGACACCTTTTGCTGTATTAAATTTCATATTTAAGTTGTATGTAAAATAATTTCCTTAAAACCCTTTGGTTTTCTCTCATTGACTTTCATCATCATAATACAGCATTTAAAGTGGAACTTCACACCCTATAAAAGGAAGTTTTGATTCTCTGCCTACTCCCACCCCTTTCAAGTTTTGGACACTTTTTGGGGGGGGGGGGGTGAACACTGTAATAACGATCTCTAACGTTGTTCACAGGTGTTCCTTGCTGACAGCTGTGACCAATCGCAGCATCACACAGTAATCACATGGCACAGGTCCGCTGTGATTGGCCCCTGTGCCATGTGATCACTGTTACCAATTACAGAAATCACAATAGTACACACAATGGCAAAGAATGAAGGCCATTGTTGACAACTGACATGTGATTGCTGCGAACACATGGGTAGCAGGACTAGTACAACGATCCATGTTCCACTGTGTTTAGTGGACACAACGGGTCACAGATCACACCACTGTGCACCCCCTAAGGCATGCAAGAGGTTCGTGAATGGGAAGACATCATCCTCCTCCTCCTGAGATTCTCCTGGAGTAACACTGCTCCCACTCAGCCGTTTTTTTTTTTTTAATATGGGTCGAGCAGGAGGTGGTTAAAAACCAATTGAGCTGGGGGAGGGTAAACACTGTAATAAGCAATCTCTAACATTGTTCACAGGTTTCCTTGCTGACTACTGTGATGGTGCAATTGGTCACAGCTATCACATGGAGTAAAGGGGTAATCCTGCGCTAACAGTAAAACTAATTGATAAATTCAAAAATAGTGAAAACAAGCTGCAACACAAAAAACATGTAATAATCATGTTATAACAATGGAAAAAAAATATTTATAGTTGCGCTAAGTGAACTGAAGTGATGGTAATCATATGACAGGTACTGTTGAATCAAACACCAATATATAACCATATATGAATGATCATAATAGAATACCTCTGAAAGGAAAAAAAGCTTAGGGATATAGCCCCAATGATAGATCTCTCTGTCACAATAAAAACACCATATATATCAGCATACATATGAATAAGAAGTAAATGAATACATTAAAAAAAGTGCTTGATAAAATACAAGTGAGTGACCAAATGTAATAAATATAAATATAATTAGTGTCCAAATTGGACAAACCGTGAAGTGTCCAAAAAGAAAAAATTATATTATATGTAGGAGATATAAGGAAGTAAACGAAAAAACAAAAGTTGTTGTATACACAGGTAAGTAGACCAAAACACTCCTGAATCGAGGAAGAATAGTCCAAATTCCACACGAATGGCAGGTATAAGTGAAAGGACAGAGAACAAGGCTGCTGTACACCACCACCACACTGAGACTTTCTCCGGTGTCACGCAAAACAATAAGGGGGGACCCTTACCAGATGGGTAGGACCTCGGATGTCAAGGTCAAAAGTGCTTCTGCAGAAACAAACCTCTGCAATAATTATAAGGTAAACTGTCTCGTCCAAATCCCTCAGGATCTCCTCCTCTGAAGTCGGCAGTGGGGATATGATCTCCTCCTCCAATGCGTATAGATCCGTGGACCATAAATTTAGTAAAAAAAAAGGCAACAATGTGCTTTACCTCTTAAAATTGGTGGTTTATTCGTAAAGGCTCACATGGCATTACAGACAAAACATGAAAAAAGTTAAAAAAGCCGGCATAAGCTTAAAAAGTTACGAATGCCCGTGCATTCGGGGTCACGTGAGAGCGTGGTGACGTCAATGCGTAGCATGGCACAGGTCCGCTGTGATTGGCCCCTGTGCCATGTGATCACTGTTACCAATTACAGAAATCACAATAGTACACACAATGGCAAAGAATGAAGGCCATTGTTGACAACTGACATGTGATTGCTGCAAACACATGGGTAGCAGGACTGGTACAACGATCCACGTTCCACTGTGTCTGGTGGACACAGCGGGTCACAGATCACACCACTGTGCACCCCCTAAGGCATGCACAAGGCTCGTGAATGGGAGGACGTCATCCTCCTCCTCCTGACATCCTCCGCGAATAACACTGCTCCCACTTAGCCGTTTTTTTACTATGGGTCGAGCAGGAGGTGGTTAAAAACCAATTGAGCTGTCAGTTTAAATAGTCTAAATACATTACCGGTCCACCAAAACAAAAAATGTGCAAAGATTACAGGTTACTTTCTGATGATTGAAGAGCTATTTCTCTAACTTGCATTGAGTGTGTCAGACCTCTGCTGAGAGACCACTGCTTTTACACAGAGAAAGTGTCCTTATCTGCAGCATGTCTTTAAAAAAGGAGCAAACGCCCGCTCTCCCATCTTGCGACCAGAGGATAAAGCGACCAGTTCCCCGAAAGGCTTGACTGGCAACCTTGTAACCATATTGGCCCACTCCCTCAGGAACAGCTGGAGATATAGTCGGGATCCCTCTCAGGCTGGATGTCTGTTGCTGTCTGACTCCTGGAACCGTGGCAGGATCAGCACACCGACCTCTGGAGATGTGGCAGGATCAACAGACCAACCTCTGGAACTGTGTCTGGATGAGGGCCACATTTCCAGAGACAGCCAGCTCTCCCCTCTTTCAGGCTGGAAAGCCTGTGCAGATGCAATCATCTGTGTTTATGCACATGCAGCCCATCTGTGTTAATGTAAGTATTTGGCTGCAATACCCACAACACCTGCTCTGTGTACTGGTTTTGCACAGATCCTCCTCTTCTGGGGTCTCTCACCAGAGCTCCTGGCCCCTCCCTTATGCCAAGTGCTCCCGCAGCAAACAGCTTGCTATGAGACACCCGAGCCGCTGCTCTGTGTCCATTTAGCCATAGGCTCGGCCCCACCCTCTATCTCTCCTCATTGGCTCACTGACTTTAATTGACAGTTAATTGTCACAGCCAATGAAGAGGGAGAGTCCTGGACAGCCAAGGCTGTTGTGCAATATTGCTGGACTGAGATGGGGCTCAGGCAAGTATTGGGGGGCTAAAGGGGGGGAGTGCTGATGCCCACAGTCTTTTAAATCCTAATGCATAGAATGCATTAAGATGAAAAATCGGCTGCCTTTAGAACTACTTTAACATAATGAATAGCTATTTTAAGTGCAGTATTGGGTCGAGAAAGGTAAACAATTGTCAAACTGTGCATTAAGGACTTTGTTGTGTAAATTTTTACTGTTTACTTGCAGTTTATAGTAACCACCAAGTTCTTCTTGTTCCTGGACTTTGTCTTCAACTCTCTCCCAGTAAAAGCAATTTTGATTAATTTGCATCAATCTTGAAATAAAGACACTGAGCATGTTGGCAAATATTGTTGCTGTTAAGCCGTAGCACAGGTTTTGCTTTTTGTCGACAGTGGTATATCCAACATTGCAGATATACATCCATTCTTCTATTATATACTGTGTTTATGTTTAGCATTGCTATACCATCATATTATCTTATGTGCATAATTTGGATTCCAGGATTATTTTGCTACCAAGGTTTACTACATTTCTGATGTGTATTCAAACTGAGAACTGAATGAATTACCTGTGTGCCATACCCTTGTTATTTTCAGATTGATGTTTAATCCTTTCTGGCTGACACTCATTTTAGTGGATTATAAATAAAGATGGACATTTTATATTATGTAGAGGTGCTGATCATCACTGTTTCTTCTGTTTTGCTGGAGTAATAAAATATACATAGAACAGGTGGAGCTTTGCAGGTTAAAGTATACATTCTTAGTTTAAAAAGTGCTGTCAATCATCTCCAAATCCTATTTTTTTTTATTTCAAGTTACTCTAAGGCCCCGTACACACGACCGGATTATCCGATGGAAACGGTCCGCCGGACCGTTTCCATCGGATATGTCCGCTGGCGGATTTTGGTCTGATGGTTGTTCACACCATCAGACCAAAATCCCTGCAGAAAACATCCGCGGTGATGTGTCGCGACGTGGCCGTCGCCGCGAAGATGACGTGGCGACGTGTGCGACCCTGGAAGGTAACTACTTCCACGCATGCGTCGAATCACTTCAACGCATGTGAGGGATGGGGATCGGTCAGACTTATCCGGTGAGTCTGTACAGACGACCGGATAAGTCTGACGGACAGGTTTCCAGCGGATAGATTTCTTAGCATGCTAAGAAATTTTTATCCGCTGGAAAAACGGTCGGCTGGACAAATGTCCGCCGAAAAATGTCCGCTAGGCCGTACACACGACCGGATTTGTCTGCTGGAACTGATCCGCGGATAAATCCCAGCGGACAGACCTGGTCGTGTGTACGGGGCCTTAGGGTGGCTACATTTGTCCTCGGGCATGCAGGGATTTTGGTCTGATGGTGTGTACAACCACTGCATTTAGGAACATACCCACCCTCAAGGAGGTGTAAAATCACAGTAAAGAAAAGACATGAAAAACAGATAACAGGGCCATCAAGTAGTCAATGTGTAAGGATGATGTTTGGAGAATAATGCCGCGTACACACGATCGGTTTTCCCGTTGGAAAAAGTCAGTTGTGAGCTTTTGGATGGGAATTCCGACCGTATGTATGATCTGACTTTTTCGGTCGAAAATTTCTGCCAGCAAAAGTTTGAAAGCATGTTCTCTATTTTCCAGACGGAAAAAATTCCTAGCGGAAAAAAAACGTTCGTCTGTATAAAATTCCCACACGCAAAAAAAACATGCATGCTCAGAATCAAGCAGAAGAGCCAAACTGCCTATTGAACTTCATTGATCTCGGCTCTTCGTACGTCACTGCGTTCTTGACGGGAGGAATTTGGTGTGACCGTGTGTATGCAAGACAAGCTTGAGCGGAATTCCGTTGGAAAAACCATCCAAGGTTTTTCCGACATGAAAACTAATCGTGTGTACGCGGCAAAAGGATATTGTTTAGTATCAATTTAAGAACTAGGCAGACGTATTTCCAACACACAAAACAAGTTTACTTGCTCTTATTTTCTGTATATGTTAAATGTAAATTGCAGTTTGGACAGTAAATCTTCCCTTATTATTACTACTAAGGACATACATACATACTGAAGTACATACTGTACTTCAAAATATTCTGGTCGCTATCTGCTAGACCTACTTTTTTGGCATCCAAAAATCAATAATATAGTACAACTACATGTCTGAATGTGGCTATGCTTACTCCTCTATATGAATAAACAAGCAGTGCACTGTAATAGACAGCATGCATTTATTATCAAATAGTCCCTAAGAATTTCATGTGGTCAGAAAATGGCTAAAGTGGACAAAATAATCAGCATCCATTTATTCATCCACTAAAAACGTACACTTCTGTTCTCAAATTGTATATGAACCGTCTGAGGAACATTTGTCTTAGACTAGGTTTACAGTAGCTTTAAAAGCAGACATTTCATGAGTTTTTGAAGCTCTATAAACACCTCCTAACTACTTTCCGATCGCCTTGCGCCGATATATGTCAGCAAAATGACACGGCTGGGCAGATCAACGTGAATATATATACACGTTGCCCTTTAAGACGCAGCATTGTGGGCACGTGCCGGCCGCAAGCTCCGTGAGAGTAAACACGGAGAGGAAGAACGGGGAAATGCTAATGTAAACAACCATTTCCCCGGTCTGCCTAGTGACAGGACACTGATCACAGCTCCCTGTAATCGGGAGCGGTGATCAGTGTCGTGTCACACGTGACCCCGATTCCCCCTACAGTTAGAACACATACCTAGGACACACTTAACCCCTTCAGCGCCCCCTACTTGTTAGCCCCTTCACTGCCAGTGTCATTTTAACAGCAATCAGTGCATTTTTATAGCACCGATACCTGTATAAATGACAATGGTCCCAAAATGGCGTCAAAAGTATCTGATGTCTCCGCCATAATGTCGCAGTCACAATAGAAATCGCTGATCGCCGCCATTACTAGTAAAAAAAATTATAAAAATGCCATAAAACAATCCCCTATTTTGTAGACGCTATAACTTTTGTTCAAACCAATCAACAAACGCTTATTGTGTTGTTTACGTATATGTAAAATATGTGTCGGCCTAAACTGAGGAAAACAAAAATTGTTTTTTTATTTATTTTTGGGGGATATTTATTATAGCAAAAAGTAAAAAATATAGCTTTTTTTCAAAATAGTCGCTTTTTTTGTTTATAGTGCAAAAAATTAAAACCGCACAGGTGATTGAACACCACCAAAAGAAAGCTCCAATTGTGGGGAAAAAATGAGCGTAAATTTTGTTTGGGAGCCACGTTGTACGGCCGCGCAATTGTCAGTTAAAGCGACACAGTGCCAAATCGCAAAAAGTGCTCTGGTCTTTGGCCAGCCAAATGGTCCAGGGCTTAAGTGGTTAAAATATTTACAAAAATCCACTTTTGGGAGATACTGTATGTGTTATTGCTTTGGGCAGCCAAATGGTCCGGGGCTGAAGTGGTTACACTTGTGTGCATTGCAGCGCCCTAGTGTTGTTGACATGGTTTCATCAGCAATGTCTTGCATCAAAATTTACCTGATTTTGCCACTCCTCAAATGCTTCTATTATGTCAAAGTAAACACGCTGCAATGCACAGCAAAGGCATCGCAAATGCATTTACAGCGAATTTGAGATGCGTTTAGAAAGTGTTACTATGAGATGAGAATACAAAAATCCATAGAATAAAAAAAGAACACAGGAGGGGCATATGGCAAGCATTTTTGATGCGACACAAACGCATCAAAATTGCACCATTAATGCGTTCTAAAGCATTAGGTTCATTAATAGGCGCCCATATTTCTTTGCACATCTAAATGACCCCTTAAACTTTGTGCAAAGAGAGTCACTTTTTGCCACACGATGCATAAGTTTGTAAAAAAAGGAGAGAGCTGATCTATCCTCATCATATGCTGGGAAGTGAAGAAAATGTTTAGCTTTTACTATTCTGTTCAAGTTGTGCGACATCGGACGTGATCACATACAGTGGGGATCGAAAGTTTGGGCACCCCAGGTAAAAATTTGTATTAATGTGCATAACGAAGCCAAGGAAAGATGGAAAAATCTCCAAAAGGCATCAAATTACAGATTAGACATTCTTATATGTCAAAAAAAGTTAGATTTTATTTTAACCTCATCGGTCCACTGAACTTGTTTCCAAAATGCATCAGGCTTGTCTATATGTTCATTTGCAAAGTCCAAACGCTGATTTTTGTGGTGAGGATGTAGAAGAGGTTTTCTTCTGATGACTCTTCCATGTAGACCATATTTGTACTTGTACAAGTATCTCTTTATAGTGGAATAGTGTACCACAACTCCAGTGTCTGCCAGATCTTTCTGGAGGGATCGTGCAGTCAAACGTGGGTTTTGAATTGCTTTTCTCACAATCCTGCGAGCTGTTCTGTCTGATATTTTTCTTGGTCTTTCAGACCTTGCTTTAACTTCCACTGTTCCTGATGACTGCCATTTCTTAATTACATTCCGAACAGAGGATATTGACATCTGAAAACGCTTTGCTATCTTCTTATAGCCTTCTCCAGCTTTGCTATCTTCTTATAGCCTTCTCCAGCTTTGCTATCTTCTTATAGCCTTCTCCAGCTTTGTGAGCTTCGACTATTTTCAGTTTTCTATAGAAAAGAATTACCCCCTTCAAACAACCCCCTTTGTTTGTCTTCTATGGTAAAGGAGTTTCATTATTTGCTAGTATCCAGTATCACTGGAAATCTTTGTGGTTTTATGCCTCTTGAGTAGTGTTCTCCAAACTCCAACCCTTTGCTTGCCTTTATCCAAGCCCTTGTGGCACTATTGATCTCACCGATATGAGGCACTATTCATCTCAATGACACCAACGATGAGGCCCCATTACTTCCACCAACAGTGGAGCATGATTTCTTCCACTGACAACAAGAATGGGCCCGATTCCTCCTACTACAGTGCCTTGAAAAAGTATTCATACCCCTTGAAATGTTCCACAATTTGTCATGTTATAGTCAAAAACTTAAATGTATTTTATTGGGATATTATGTGATGGACCAACACAAAACTGTTTTCAAATGTTTTTACAAAAAAAAATATGAAAAGTGTGGCATGCATTGGTAGTCAGCACCCTTTACTCTGATACTCCTAACTAAAATTTAGTGGAACCAATTGCCTTCAGAAGTCACCTAATTAGTAAATAGAGTCCACCTGAGTGTAATTTAATCTCAGCTGTTCTGTGAAGCCCTCAAAGGTTTGTTAGAGAACCTTAGTAAACAAAGAGCATCATGAGGGCCAAGGAACACACCAGACAGGTCAGGGGAAAAGTTGTGGAGAAGTTTAAAGCAGGGTTAGGGTTAAAAAAAACTATGCCAAGCTTTGAACATCTCACAGGGCACTGCTCAATCCATCATCCGAAAATGGGAAGAGTATGACACAACTGCAAACCTACCAAGACATGGCTGTCTACCTAAACTGACAGGCCGGACAAGGAGAGCATTAATCAGAGAAGCAGCCAAGAGGCCCATGGTAACTCTGGAGGAGCTGCAGATATCCACAGCTCAGGTAGGAGAATCTGTCCACAGGACAACTATTAGTTGTGCACTCCACAAATCTGGCCTTAATGGAAGAGTGACAAGAGGAAAGCCATAAGAAGTCCCATTTGCAGCTTGCGAGAAGCCATGTGGGAATCACAGCAAACATGTGGAAGAAGGTGCTCTGGTCAGATGAGACTAAAATGTAACTTTTTGGCCTAAAAGTAAATGCCATGTGTGGCGGAAAACTAAAACCTCGTACACACAATCGGATTTTTCATGGACAAAGCCTCAGACTTTTGTCCGAATGGTATTGGCCATGAACTTGTCTTGCATACAAATGGCACACAATTGTCGGCCAACAAACACAAACGTAGTTTTTTAAGCTCTTTACTACGTGATTTTTAAGCTCTTTAGCACCACCCTTTGGGCACCTTCTGCTAATGTCGTGTTTGGTGAGCATTGATTTTGAGCATACGTGTTTTTACTTTGGACTTTTGTCCGACGGACTTGTGTACACACACTCGGGAAATCCGAAAACAGACCATTGTCCACGGAAAATTTTAAAGCCTGCCACCCAACATTTGTCGCCGGAAAAGCAGACAATTGTTCGATGGAGCGTACAAACGGTCGGATTTTCCACCAACAGCCTGTCATCACAAAATCCCTTTCGCAAAATCCAATTGTGTGTACGAGGCTTAACACTGCACGTTACCCCGAACACACCATCCCCACTGTAAAACATTGTGGAGGCAGCATTATGTTATGGGGATGCTTTTCTTCAGCAGGGACAGGGAAGCTGGTCAGAGTTGGTGGGAAGATGGATGGGGCCAAAAACCGGGCAATCTTAGAAGAAAATCTGTCTGCAAAAAACTTGAGACTGGGCCGAGAGTTCACCTTCCAAGCAGGACAACGACCCTAAACATACAGCCTGAGCTACAATGGAATGACCAAAGCATATTCATGTGTTAGAATAGTTATACATGTAACTTATTCCTTTTATGTTTATTTTTGCACCAAGGATTTGTGTGTGAGCGCTACAGGAACTGTTTACAGCCAATATATAGTAGTCCACAAGGGCAAGCGAACCCATAAGAAACATGATCACTGAAACAATTGATAAATTGCCTAATTGGGTAAATCTGTTACTATCGGGAACGTTTTCTTGACCATGTTTAATAAACTGATATTTTAATCCTTAACATTTATTACACTTTTAAATGCAAAAAAAAAAAAACATTACTTTGATTGTTAGGTTTAGTCATTGATAATAAATTTGATGTAAAAACTGAGCCTATTGCCGGCAATAGCCAGTGGTTTAGACATTAATGGCTGTGTGTTGAGTTATTTTGAGGGGACAGCAAATTTACACTGTTATACAAGCTGTACACTCCCTACTTTACACTGTAGCAAAGTGTCATTTCTTCAGTGTTGTCACATGAACATATATATTAACTGCTTGCCGACCAGCGCATGATGATATACGTCGACACAATGGCATGGGCAGGCAAATAGGCGTACCTGTACATCCCTTTAAATTTGCCTCGATTTTTTAACTCGATGTTCCCGGGCGGCCTGCGATTACAAAGGCATCCCCCTGTTTTGCCTTTGCCGACTGCAAACAAGGCTTCCCCTGTTCTGCCTAATGACACGTCAGTGATCTACTGTTCCTTGTGATCGGAAACAGTGATCAGTGACGTGTCACTGGTAGCTCCTCCCCCTAACAGGTAGAATCACTCCCTAGGACACACTTAACACCTTCAGCACCACCTAGTGGTTAACCTCATGACTGCCAGTGTCATTTTCACAGTAATCAGTTTATTTTTATAGCACTGATCGCTGTAAAAATTACAATGGTCACAAAAATGTGTCAAAAGTGTCCAATGTGTTCGCCAAAAAAGTCGCAGTCACAAAAAAAATGCAGATCGCCGCCATTACTAGTAAAAAACTAATAATAAAAATGCCATAAAACTATCCCCTATTTTATACACGCTATAACTTTTGTGCAAACCAAATCAATATTACTTATTGCGATTTTTTTTTTATACCAAAAATATGTAGAAGAATAAATATCTGCCTAAACTAAGGAAAAAAATTGCATTTTTTTTTTTTATTGGGGGTATTTATTTTAGCAAAAAGTACAAAATATTGCTTTTTTTTTTTCAAAATTGTCGCTCTATTTTTGTTTATAGCACAAAAAATAAAAACCACAGCGGTGATCAAATACCACCAAAAGAAAGCTCTATTTGTGGGGAAAAAAAGGACATCAATTTTGTTTGGGAGCCACGTTGCTCGACCGTGCAATTGTCAGTTAAAGCGACGCAGTGCTAAATCGCAAAAAAGTGCTCTGGTCTTTGGCCAGCCAAATGGTCCGGGGCTTAAGTGGTTAAAATATTTACAAAAATGGGAGGGGTGTATTCACTTTTGTGAGATACTGTATGTGTTATGGCAATTATTATTTAAAAACGTCTAGTAGTGTGAGAGAGGCACAGGCTGCCTTGAAAGTGGCCACCAGCAGAACCTGAGATCATTTCTCATTAGAACGGACCAGTTCTAATGAGAGCATGTTCCTAAACATGGGACCAGACATAGACAAAAATGTTGTGATGGAAGGCAGAACGTGAAAAATAATGTCAGGATTAGACCATATGGTACAAAGTCAAGAGAGGCGTTCTAAAAGGGATAAACCAAAAGGGAGAAGTGTGAGCTTCAACATTTTAGAAAATTATTCAAACAATTAGGCTCAGGAGACTTATTAGAACCTATATTACACCCTAAACATTAAATAAGAGTGTGGTGACCACATTGATGTGTAAATAGAGAGTATAACGAATCACAATGCATTTGCTATTAAAAGAACACTAAAGGCAGAATTTTTTTTTTTAAATAACAAACATGTTATACTTACCTCCACTGTGCACAGAGTGGCCCCGAATCCAGTCTTCTGGGGTCCCTCGGCGGCTGTCTCGGCTCCTCCTCGCAAAAGCTTTCCACCATGCAAGCTCCCTCGCATGGTGGAAAGCTTTTGCGAGCGCGCTCCCGTGATACAGCGGCGGCCATAGCCACCGACTGTATCACTCGGCCCCGCCCCCCGGCGCGCCGCGTCATACGCTGTGATTGACAGCAGCGCCAGCCAATGGCTGCGCTGCTATCAATCCGCCCAGCCTAGCCAATCAACGGCCATGCTGGGAACCGAACAAGATGACAAGCACGCGCCCGGGACTTTCGAACGGTGAGGTAAGTAAAACGGGGGCTCGGGGGGGGGGGGGGGGGGGGGGCGGTGCTATCAGATTTTTTTTTTACCTTAATGCATAGGATGCAACTTTTACCTTTACAACCCCTTTAATGCTAGAAAAAAAAAATCATATTAGAGGCATAGGGGTTAATTCTTAGTAAAACTGGAGAGTGCAAAATCAGCTCTGCAAAGAAATCAAACAGCTAGAATTTTTTTTTTTTTTTGTCAAAGCTTAATTGAACAAGCTAAAGTAAGAAGCTGATTGGTTTCTATGCAGAGCTGCACCCGATTTTGCACTCTCCAGTTTTAGTATATCAATCCTTTAGTGGCAAGGTCTACAGGAGATCAGCCAGGGGGCTGGTTATTGCAGCAATTAGGACAAATGTTTTTAGAACCATGATGGACATGTATTGGATTTGGAATGGCCTTGCAGTTCTTTCTACGGTGATGATCCTCCCTTGTAACTGTAAAAGCTGCGAGGAGGTGTAGGGAAGATATCTGCTTTTTGTGAAGCAGCAAGTAGGAACAAGTAGTAGAAAACAACAGAGGACAGCAATAGACTATTTGTGTGCCTCTCTGAAAGACAGAGTTGATTATTTAGTGCAAGAATGGGTCGGAACACAGTAGGAGTAGCCCATCTGCTTTGGAATTCCTCTTCCATAGGGTACAAGGCAGCAAACATGCCAACAAAAAAAAACACCAAAGGAAAAACGCACCTACAAAGGCTATCGATTTCAATACAAAATTGTATTTATTGGACATGCATGTAAAAAGCAACCAAGGGCAAAGATGGGGAACCCCTTACCCGCATACACCCCTCCCCTCTGTCCCCCCACCCAACACAATCCACCCCACTCTGATCTCCCCAGTTCCTGTTTTTTTTACATGTATATTTTGGAAGCACCTCCCCTCATTTAATAGGATATAGGTGAATTTCCACAACACTTCCAGGGTCCTTACAATTGTTTTTTCTACAAGGCAGCAAACATGCCAGGAGGTGTTAATAACCTCTTATGCCGCGTACACACAATCACTTTATGTGATGAAAAAAAACGTTGTTTTTAAAAACGTCACTTTAAAGGACCGTGTGTGGGGGAAAACGTTGTTTTATGTCTTGTGAAAAACGACAAAAAAAAATTGAAGCATGCTTCAATTTTATGTGTCGTTTTTCAAAATGTTGTTTTTTACTTCACAGAAATTGACCGTGTGTAGCAAAAAACTATGTTTAAAACAACGTTTTTACACCCGCGCATGCCCAGAAGCTAGTTATAAAGCGAGCTTCAATGGAAAAACGTGGTGAACGGAACCTCGCTTTGCTAGAGCATTGTGAAAAAATGGTGTGTAGGCAACTTCGTCTTTGAAAATTGAAGTTTCAAAAACGTTGTTTTTTACTTCACAGAAAATGTCGTTTTTTTTCATCACATAGTGATGGTGTGTACGCGGCATTAGAGAAGGTTATTGGTCATCATATAAAAGCCCATTTGGCTTGATCAAGAATAGGGAAATAAACGATTACCATGCACTGGAAATCCCAGTCCACACCAAATATAAAGCTTTGGCTTACCATTGTCAACCAATCGATACCACTATATAAGTTAAAATACGAAGCGAGAGGATGTCCCAAAAAGTTCTCCAAAATATGGGACTCCTGGGTTAACTCAGAGAGTACCATACCACCTGCCCCCTAGGGTACAGCTCTTAATAGGGATACTATGCTTCCAGAACTGCCAGTGCCTAGACCCTGACTAGGGTAGATTTTGCTTTGTGATGATATTTTCTGTATGCTGTTTCACAATGTTTACCTGTATACCTGAGTATTGTATTGCACTTTGACTGAAGCGATGTTCGCTAGGATAATACACCTGCATAGTGTTTGTTATGTTTTTATAAACAATAAAAAAAAAAAAGTTAACCTTTAAAAAAAAAAAAGAATAGGGAAAGGCTTTCAAGATATTGCCTTTTTCTTGTGCCTAATGGAATAGGCTTACATATAAATTCCATCTAGCCAGAGATTAGTTTGCACTGAATCAAACAATGAGTCCACAGTAGCCAGCATGTGACAAGAAGCTGAAAAATCAACTTCACAAAAGCTAGTTGGTGGAAAATCTTCAGCAGCCTCCTTTAAAATGCCAGTGTCCCCCTTGTCTCCTGCAAATATAAGTGAGCCAGGAAATTCAGGTTCTAATGCATTCAAACAGGGGAACATGTTTGGCTGTTTGCACCTACCATTTTTATAAGTGGCAAAAGCCTTTGGAATAGATTGCATATGGTGGCAGAGAATTTTGGTTTAGTCAGACAAGCTGTATGTTGTGTGTCTGAGGGAGTCTGTGTCAGGAGGATGGAGTGGTGTCAGTGTCAGGCCCCGTACACACGTCCGAGAAACTCGACGAGCAAAACACATAGTTTTGCTCGTCGAGTTCCTTGTGAAGCTGCCGAGGATCTCGGTGAGCCAAGTTTCCCCATTGAGTAACGAGGAAATAGAGACCATGTTCTCTATTTGGCTCGACGGTTTCCTCGGCCAAAAGTGTACACACAACTGGTTTCCTCTGCAGAATACGGCTCCCATCGAGTTTCTGGCTGAATTCTGCCGAGAAACTCGGTCGTGTGTACGGGGCCTAAGACTTTGCAATGTAACAGGGGAACGACTATCAATCTGAGAGGTACTTGGAGTCTCATCGGAGACTGCAGGGGAATGCTTGCTATTTGCCCCATATGTCCATCCTCTCAAGCATTGTAATCCGCCATTGCTAATTGAGAATTTTCCACTGCTGGGTACTCATAGAATGAATACAGACTGAGGGGTTCATCTTGTTGTTAAGAAGGAATCATAATAACCCTAGTGAGCATGCGCACTGTGATACCCCTTTTCATAAATTAGAAGTCCAATACATCCATACACATTACAGAACATCACATTTTTTATTTTATTTTTTATTTAAGGCATCCGCTGGAGCCTGTGAACTTTGTAGGCACATAGTAAATACTGCAAGGATACAGTTTGTGTGTTCAGCTGATTCACAGCATGTGTGCATAATTACATTAGACCAGGGGGTGCCCAACCAGTGGCCCGCGGAGAACTCTTTGGCCCGCTACCTCCTGCCCTGGTAAGGTAGGTTTATTACTAAAATTACAGTGCATATATGGGCATATCTGTTCTGCAGTGGTTACTGGGCTGCTTTCAAACTGATTCACAGGTGCAGAGAAGTGCACCTGTGGTTTACCTGCACAGAGCCATAGACTGTTATTACCTACGAGTTTGGTGTGCTGAGAGTAGAGCGGCTCTAAAGAGCAGAGTTAACTGCCATCCACCCGATCTGCTCATTGTGGCCCGCAACCGGTTACCAAGTCTCTTAAGTGGCCCTTGCTCTTCAAAAGGTTGGGCACCCCTGCATTAGACCCATTGTCAAGTTTTAGACCTTCTTCTCTTTAATTAAAATGGGGTATATTTAGTGGGAAAAATAGATATTTCCCACCACTTACTTTCTTGAAAGAAAGTGATGTCGACACTTCCACACAATAAGGACACAAAAGGCAATTAAAACATGACAGAGGTTCCAATTCTTCCCTGATTTTTTGCAACATTCCTGGGCACTTCAGGTGAAGTATGTAGATGGAAGGGTTACCGTCCATAGAAACCATCAGTAGATAAAGGGATGTAGGCAGCTAAAGTTACAGGCCAATTTTCATTTGTAAAGGTTGAGCTTGTGTTCAGCATGGAAACTACAAAGCATGCATCTACAAATTTTCTGAGTGTCTGACCTGCAAGAAATAATAGTGATAAGAAGTCTTATTACATTTCTCTGATTTTTGTTTTATGCATGCTTGTAGCACGTTTGTGACGGCCTCCACATTTCTGTCACAACAGGTACACTTTATGTAATGCATTACAGTATATAATTCCTCTTAGCAAATAAGTATAATAAGTTTGTGAAAAACAAGTCAATTCTACTGATTAGTGCTGTACATTCCATCCATGTAATTTCTCTATCTCCCTGCCTGCACAAATAATGCAATTTGAGCCACCACTAATAGCCTACTTCAGAACCTCTAAAGTTCAGATTCCAAAGAGCCATGCTAGAGATGTTATTTATCATCACAGCTGTTAAATGAGTGGATAATCTGCACAAATGGACAATATGCTTGATTATGGAGGCTTTAATCGAACACAGTGCCATATAATGCAAAATTAACATTTTTATTTTGTACTCATTAAAGCACAATTCCAGGACTTCCGGTTCCGGCGCCGCATGGAGTAGCTGAAGCTCCTCTCAGCTCCCGCTCCATGATCGTAAAAACCAGCATAAAAAACGCCAGCCCAGCACTCATCCGTGGTCGGCAGACCCATCGGGAGTCCCCCCCTCGCACCGCTTCGTGGAGAAAGCTGGCGCTCGATCGCATACGGCCCTGACAGCCCAGCCGCAAATCGAGGCCCCGGCTTCGGCCTTGTCAGACCCCGTGGCGGACTCCTTGAACATGGAGGTAAGTGGTTGCAATGCCCCTCCACCTACACATCCAGCCTCCATGGTCTCTCCTCATGCCTCCCCCTCCTCACAGCATGCTTCTCCCTCTCCAAGCCAGTCAGATGGGAGCACAGAGCTTAGGCTGTGGCTGCGCTGCTCTCCCCCATGATAGCAGCCTCAGTGGAGAAGGCTGTCACCGCTGGAATGAAACAGCTGAAACAGCAGCTGAATGAGCATGCTTCCAGATTTAATGAGGCCGAACACCGCCTTTCAAATGTGGAAGATGAACTTTATCAGGCGCAGGCCACAGAACAAGCTCAGGACAAAACCAACCAGTATATACTCCAGAAGCTTAATGATTTGGAGAATAGATCCAGAAGGAGCAACTTACGGTTTGTGGGAGTCCCTGAATCGCTGCAGGCCTCTGCGATCACAGATCTCTGCTCCAGACGCATACCAGAAGCCTTGGGCCGTCCTAGCCCCTGCACGGTTGAGCGAGCTCACCGAATGGGTACCGTCTCCTCGGAACGCAAAACCCCCCGTCTCATTATCGCGAAATATCTGAACTACGCTGACAAGGCCACCATCCTGCAAAACTTCAGACAATCCAGATCCCTCCTAATAGATGGGGCCAAGATCCTGATCTTTGCGGACTACTCCGTTGAAGTCAAATTCACTCTTGCGATCCCTGCAATTCTGCGCCTTAAACCCCCCAACAGTGACCAGCTCTCCTTTCAAGATCCGTCTGAAGCGGAAGTTTTTCTGCGCTCACTCCGAGGCAACCCTCACTCCGACTTTCCTGCCAAAGCTGCTTCCGTTAATCGCCCTCTGGATCAATTGAGCCAGAGGAAGGACTCTCCCAAACGCTTCAAACACCGGTACAAGCCTCACTGATCAAGTAAGAGCTGCTCTCCTTACGATCCAACAGGGACGTGTTTAATGTTGTGCCATCTCGGCTAAGCCGGCTTACACCTGGACTGCATTACTTTCCTTAGCTCAGGTTGACCAATCAATGTTAGTCCTAGTTAAGTTGTAATGTTCTGTTTTCTTGACTAATCTTATTTCTTCCACTTTGCTCACACTCCTGCAAATGGCCCTGCTGCTCCAATGCTCCCCCCCCATACTTGACCCGACCCTGCTGGAATAGCAGCACTAGACACATGGGCACACATACGCCATGGTACTCGGATCGTGCATGGGAGCTGTCTTTTAGGGTGACTCCATGCGGAAAAAAGTGAAGTCTCTCGAAATTTTGTTTTTTGCTTCTTCCTCGCATCCGCCTTCCCTACCTCCTCCCCACCCCAAACGCACCTGTCCCTTATTAGTCTTTGCACATCAGATGCTCCGACGCCACCGTCCCACCTCAACCCAGCTATCTCACCCCACTCTACTTGGACAGTGTCTCTCGCCAGACTTATCCCTGATGCATCTATAAAACCGGCCCAAACCCCATTCACGTACTTACCCCCATGAAAATTGTCTCCTGGAACGTGAAAGGGCTTAGATCCTCCGCTAAGAGACTCAAAATCTTCCGTCACCTAAAAAGATTAAAAACTGACATTGCCGGGGGCGTGTCCGGATGTGATTAGGAGCAGACGTGCTTGTGAGGAGCTCCGGGTATCCTGAAAACAATCCTCTGCCATCCATGCTTTTATGGTTGGATTTCAGCCTTTAAACCCTGCCTGATTGTCACTCCTTGTCTCCTGGTGAGCCCTGTGCCGAAATTGGGCGAAGATTCTGCGGTGGATGCCCGGGAGAGAGGGGACTGCTCAGCCTCCAGCCGCCGCCATCTTGCTGCTCTGGGCCCGGACGTTGCGCTCGGATCCCCGTCAATCCTTGTGGTGAGCTGCCATCCTCTGCCCCTGGGACTGATCCCCATCCTCCTGTGTGTCCCCTCACCTGTCCGGAGTGTCCCGGTGACCTGCCAAGCCGCGGGGGGTGCCTGCGGCGGCCGCGGCCTAGTGCCGCATGTGAAGCCTCCGGCGCCAGCGCTGTTTCCCGAGCGGCTGCCCCGCCGAGGTGCACCGCGCTCGGCCCTTACTGGCGGCCGCGGGTCCTCCTGCTTCCACCTGCCCACCGCCCATCCACCTCCCTGCTGAGCCCTGCTGTGTCTGCCTGGGTGGGCCGGTGGTGATTACCTGGGACCTGGTGTCTCTGCCATCTCCAGGCCTGGATCCCCTCCTGCTGTGAGCCTCCCTGATCTCTCACCTCACTGCCCAGTCTGAACTGCTCCAAGGGGGCTGGGGGCCTCTACATTAACACCTGCCTCCCTGGACTGTGATCCCTTGGACCCCCCACCCGCTGCACTTGCGGCCTATCACCCTCCCCCCCCCGCTGCCTTCTGGACACTGCTCTGGGCGGGAGGTGCTCCAGCGTTGGGGACCCCTGTTAGAGTCCCGCCAGATGTCCCCCCCTTCCAGAAAGGGGAAGAAGAACTCCGGGGCCACAGGGACCGGCTCTTCGCCCCAGGGGCCGCACCCCTCGCCGCCAGACCCCTTGCTGGTCGAACGGTTCCGGGCCCTGTTGACAAATTTGGAGATGGACCCGGGGGGGTTCCAGTGGCGGAGGGGCCGACCCAGCCCTCACAGGATAATACGGCCACGATCCTTGCCGCGATTGAGCAGAGTAAGACCTCACTGCTGGTGCGCATCGATCACCTTGCGGAGGAGTGCAATCTCATCAGGAACGACCTTGATAAAATACGGGGGAGAATGGCGGAGACAGAGACCAGAATATCTGCTACCGAAGATCTTACAGCCACCCATGCCTCCTCCATTGCCGAGCTGCAGCGCACAGTGCAGTCCCTCGTTGCAAAATCCGATGATGCTGAGAACCGACTCAGGCGCAACAATGTTAGAGTCCTGGGGTTGCCTGAGAGGGAGGAGGGGGAGCACCCAGCTGAATTTGCGGAGGAGTTCTTCAAAAATCTCCTAGACCTCACGGATGTCCCTCCTACATACGTGGTTGAGAGGGCTCATCGGGTGCCCACCGGCCGCGCCATCCCGGGGAATCCCCCTAGGCCCTTCCTAGTCCGCTTCCTCAATTATCGGGACAGGGACAAGATTCTCTCCGAAGCCCGCAAACATCCCACTCTTAATTACGGCAACGCCTCCATTCATCTCTTTCCTGATTTCTCGGCCGATTTGCAGCGGAGGAAGACCTTCAATGATGTTCGCAGACGACTCAGGGACAAGAACATAAAATATAGCATGCTGTACCCCAGCCGCCTGAGAGTCCAACACAATGGAGCGGTTTGATTCTTCGACAACCCAGCGGCTGCTGATGATTGGCTGACCACCTTGCGTTGAGGACCCTTCCCTATGCCTCATCGGATGCATGAACTTCCTACATCCTTGCCTGTTGTATCCTGTTGACGCTTCCTGTAAGTACCGGAGCACCCTCACCTTGACCGATACGTCGTTAAGAGACTAGCGTTGAACCCCCCACAGTTTAGTTGGTTTGCATGCTGCGGGAGGCCTGGTGTTTCTACGTATCTTGCAGACTGCACACCAGACCCCGCGCGCCGAGAGGGGTATCACACCCGCTACCGTGACTACGGTCTTCGACCACCTGAGCTGTGAGCCGCTCCGGGATACTTGGTGCAGCACGACGAATCGTCACCGGCTTGCACCAGCCTACCCCCTAGGAGAACTCCCACTATCTCTCACGAGACTCCCATACCAGTTCGAAGATACCCTCTCGTGAGCTGAACCTGTTGATTGGTTTAGAACTGCTGAAGTCTGTATTGTGGCCTAATTTTCAGGGTTAGCTGTACAGGCTCTGTGTTTTTTTTTTTTTTTTGTTTTGTTTTGGGGTAAAGACCGCTTCCTGACCTCCATGATGTTCTGGGGGGTAGGGGGGATTGGTAGGATAAGCACCTGGTGCTTGGGAAGTTATGGTTTTGTTACTTTGACAGTTTATATGTGTGTTTTGTGTTGCACGCACAATGGCTCATGCTCCACTGCTGCTCACCGGGTGCCACCTGCTCAACGACTACTATTCTCCTCTAATTATTTTGACCGAAGCCCCTATGGCATCACGTGATCAGGATTCCTTTTCCGTGGTCTCCTGGAATGTGCGTGGCCTCAACTCTAAGTTTAAGAGGGCGCTTCTTTTTCAATATGTCAAACAATACAATCCAGCTATCCTGGTCCTGCAGGAAACACACCTGGTGGGCAGTAAGCTCATGGCTCTACAAAGACCCTGGGTACAGAAGGCCTTTCATGCCTCCTACTCCACATATGCGAGGGGAGTTTCCATCTTGATAAACAAGTCTCTCCCATGTGTCGTTGAGGCGGTCCACACGGACCCGCAGGGTAAGTTTGTAATTTTGGTGCTCACGCTCTGGCAACAGAGGTATGTTCTTGCGGGTATATATGTGCCACCACCCTTTAAGCCTGAGGTTCTGTATACTATACTGGAGAGGATCACCCCCTACTGTCCTGCAAAACTTTTACTACTGGGTGACTTTAATGCCATCCTGTCCCCTGATTTGGATAGACCCGCGCCACCTAAATCCTTCACCGGGGAGTTGTCTAACTGGGCACTATCTGCGGGTGTGACGGAGGTCTGGAGGTGGAAATTCCCTTCCACTAAATCCTTTTCATGTTTTTCTACCTCCTACAAAACCGCCTCCAGAATCGATTATGCTTTTGCTAACCCCTCCCTGCTGTCGGACGTTTTAGACGCCTCTTATCTGTCCAGCGGCCTCTCTGACCACAGCCCCCTGCGGATCACCCTGCGTACCACCTCATCCCGTAGTAGCTCTATGTGGCGGCTTGGTGCACAGTGGATTTCTCAACCTGATATAGCGGAACAGGCCCCTTCGGCCCTACGTGCTTACTGGGACTCTAATGCAGGGTCATCCTCTCCTGAGATAGTCTGGGATGCCTTCAAGGCATTTACTAGGGGCCATTACATCTCGGCCATCAAGGCGGTGAGGGTGCAGCAGGCTGCTGCCGTGGTGGCTTTGGAGGATGGGGTGGAGTTGGCTTCCGCCCGCTTTGGATCGGATCCCTCCGCCTCAAACTTCGACGCGCTGCAAGCGTCTAAGCGTAGCCTTCACCTTCAGGTAACAGAGACTACTAGACTGGAATTGTTTCGTACGAAGCAAACTTTTTTTGAACAGGGGGACAGGAATGGCAGACTGTTGGCGATGATGTCCCATCATGACACCCCGAGTACAGTGATTCCTGAGCTCACCTCTCCCACGGGTGAGGCCATCTCTTCTCCTGAGGCCATTCTGGGGGCGTTCCGTGATTTTTACCAATCCTTATACAGCACCACTTTGCCCTCCGGTTTAGACCAAGAGGGGATGAAGCTCCTCCTAGATCCAATAGCCCTCGGTTGGCTCTCCGACTCGGAGAGATCACATCTAGTTGCCCCAATAACTGCTGAGGAGGTTCTTGCTGTGATTAATTCCCTGTCCACTGGCAAGGCTCCTGGTCCTGATGGTCTTCCGGTTGATTTTTATATAGCACATGCAGGCATGTTGGCCCCCCGACTGGCCGCCTTGTTTTCTCACTGCCTGGAGCAGGGTTCTCTCCCACCCTCCATGGCGCACGCGCATGTTATTCTCATTCCCAAGTCGGGTAAAGATCCGAAGTTGTGTGCCTCCTATAGACCCATAGCGCTTCTCAACAACGACCTTAAGATTCTAACTAAGCTCCTCACTGCTAGACTCAGCACTTTACTTCCCTCCCTCATAGACTCGGATCAGACCGGTTTCATGGCCCACAAATCCACTGATCTCAACTTGCGTAGACTGTTCACTAATCTTCATGCACAGCATGACAACCAGGGTACCAGAGTAGTTGCCTCTCTCGATATTGAGAAGGCATTCGACTCCATAGAGTGGCCTTTCCTGTGGGAGACTCTAAGGCGGATGGGTTTCCCCCTGGTGTTTATAGGATGGTTGCAGACTATTTATCGTTCGCCGACAGCTGCCATTCGTTTAGGGGGTCGGCTATCGCCTGTGTTTACGCTTGCTAGGGGTACTCGGCAGGGCTGTCCTCTCTCTCCGGCCCTTTTTGCCATTGCCATGGAGCCAGTGGCTGAGGCACTGCGTGTTTCGCCACACATTAAGGGGCTTCGTCTGGCCTGGCTGGAGGAGAGGGTGGCCCTGTACGCAGATGACCTCCTCCTGTTTCTAAATGATGCCGGCCCTTCTCTACAAGGGGCATTGCAGGTCCTGGAACGCTTTTCAGAGGTGACAGGACTTAGAGTTAATTGGTCGAAGTCACAATTGCTGGCTGTTGATGAAAACGCTAGGGGGGGGGCTTCGGCTTCTCTTCAGCTACAGTGGGTGGACGAATTTACATATCTAGGAGTACGGGTCTCGAGGAATGTGGCTGATGTTCTTCCGCTGAACTTGACCCCCGTAGTCGACTCAGTCCGGACCAAGCTGAAAGCATGGGAGAACCTTCCTCTATCCCTGTTGGGGCGTATCAATTTGATAAAAATGAAAATCCTTCCCAAATTTACGTATCTCTTCCGTAACTCCCCTCAATGGATCCCCAAGTCGTTTTTTTCCCACCTAAATCAACTTTTCTCCTCTTTTTTATGGGGCCCACGCCCTCCCCGCTTCAAGTTAACCACTCTCATGCGACCTTGTTCGCAGGGGGGATTAGCATTCCCGGACTGCCACAAATATTTTCTTGCGGCTCAGTTGGTCACTGCATTCTGGTGGCTTGTCCCAGACAAGTCCAACCCGGCCTGGGCCACTGAGGCAGCGGTGGTGGGGTCTGCGGAGGCTTTATCTAACCTCCTATTGCGGGGTCCGAGGGCTCCGTACAACCTGACCCCCTCTATGTGCACCACCCTTAGAGCCTGGAGGGAGGGCCTAGCCTGCGAAGCTTATCCCGCGACGGCAGTATCCCCGAACGCCCCACTCTGGAACAACCCCACCTTGAATCATTTTCTTAACATCCCAGACCCGGTGGTGTGGACCAAGTATCATATTAAAATTCTCTCAGATATCACCTCTGACCTCTCGATTTTCTCCTTTGATCATTTAATGGCTAAAAACAATGCTCCGCCCTCACATGGATTCAGATATCTTCAGTTGTCCCATGCTTTCAAGGCCCAGTTTCCACCAGGCGGGAAGCAGTTGGTACAGTCTGACTTGGAGCGGATTTTACGCTTCGACTGTACTAACAAACCCGCCTCTGTGTTGTATGCTCATCTCCTACGGGTCTCTTCCCCTGAGTTGTCCAAGCTCCGTCAGCAGTGGGGCCGGGATGTCCCGGAGTTAGACTCTGAGGACTGGGTGGATATATGGGACTTCCCGTTTAAAATACTGGTCTCCCTGAGAGATCGCCTCATTCAATACAAGATCGTCCACAGAGCATACCTCACTCCCGCCCGGGTGCACCGGATGAGGTCTTCCCTCTCCCCGGAGTGCTGGCGGTGTGACCATGCTCAAGGGGACTACATTCATATTTTCTGGTCCTGCCCGGTCATAACAGTCTTTTGGTCACAAATCATTCTGGAGGTGAATGAATTGTTAGGCATCTCTATTGATTCATCCCCGAGAATATGCCTGCTGGGGCTGGTGGAGGACCTGGTGCCCAGGGTGGCTGAGAGAACCCTGTTGGGTCTCTTGCTGTTCTATGCCAGGAAGTCCATCGTCCTGTGCTGGAAGCGTAGGGCCCCTCCCTCATTGGGCCTATGGAAAACACTGGTCAATAATGTGATTCCTTTATACAGGGATACTTATACACACAGAGGCTGTCCGAAAAAATACGACAGAGTCTGGTCTAAATGGTTGGCCGAGCCCTCCACTGCGGCAGCAGATTAGGTGGCTCCTCTGATTTCTGGTGGCGATGCCTGAGGCCTTGCTGAGCCGTCCCCTGTTGGCATAACGACTTAGGTGGACCTGTCCACTATCATCCTGCCCCTGGAGCATGAGCTGGCCTGCCTTATTGATGATTGTTTTTTTTTTTTTTTTTTTTTTTCTGTAGTCGCTAATTCGCTGACATTTCTTGGTTCTGTACTGCTACCTTTTGACCCCTGCGCGGGTCCCTGCTGGGATTTATGCCAGATGTTGGCTGTGCTATTGTACGTTTGGTATGTCTATGTGTTGTTGCAAATAAAATAAAAAAAGATTTAAAAAAAAAAAAAAAAAACTGACATTGCCCTACTCCAGAAAACCCACCTCAAGTCTCCTGATTTTAAACGCATGAAAAAACTCTGGGTGGGCACTGTCCTGGGCTCAGACGCATCCAACCGCAAAGCAGGGGTTCTCATACTGATCCACAAAAACCTCCCCTGTGAGGTTATTCAAGTTGATTCAGACGAGCAGGGTCGCTTCCTTTTAGCGCACATCCGCCTAGGGAACAGGGAGTTAGTGTTATCTAATATCTATGCCCCCAACAGCCCCGGCAGATCCTTTTTCAGCGATCTCTCCACATGGCTCCTATGTCATCCGCTTACCCCACATATATTAGGGGGGGGACTTTAACACTACTCTCCACCCAATTGAAGACAGGTCCACACCCAAACGATCTCCAAAACCACTGACCCCACGCTCCTTGCATCCACCATTGACTCTCTTCACTTCAAAGACATTTGGCGACTCCTACACCCGGCAGACAGGGACTTCACCTTCTACTCTAAACCACATAACGTGTTCACCAGAATTGACTACCTCTTCTGCACTGACAACCTCGTACCAAGAATCTCTGGGGCAGACATCCACGACATAGCCATATTGGACCACGCTCCCGTCTCGGTCTCTATTGACGACCCTGACCTTCACCTAAACCCCAGACTATGGCGCTTCCCTTCCTATCTCCACAACAATGCTGATTTCCAACGCTTCATGGAGAAAGCTTGGACAGAATATTCCACGGCCAACTCACCTCACACTGACCATCCAAACCTTTTCTGGGAAGCCGGAAAGGCCTTCCTCAGAGGCCGGATCATTTCCTATGCTGCTTCTTTCAAAAAACAGACCTTGGCTAACTTCAAGGCAGCCAGCACCAGACTCCGTCTGGCACAACGCACTTTATACACCACAGACTTCCCCACACACAGAATCGAATGGCAGGCGGCAAAAAATGCCTTTAATTCATTAGCGGACACCCTTGAACGGATTAAAAGGGCCCATTTGGATGCCACACTCCACAAATTTGGGAATAAAGCAGGTAAGCTGTTAGCAAGACTCTGCAAAGGCCCATTTCGACCAACCCACATAACTTCCCTTAGGGACACCTCAGGCACCATCCGCTCTACTCCACAGGACATAAACAAAGCCATGCTACAATACTACTCCTCATTGTATGCTCCGGACCCCATTGACAAAAAAGCTGCACAAGCTTTCCTTGAAAACATTTCCATCCCCACGATCACTCCCTCCCAGCTTGAGACCCTGAATGCCCCCATCTGTTTACTCTAAATTTCCGACACTATCTGTAACCTAGCTCCTTCTAAAGCCCGGGCCCCGATGAGTTCACAGGGGAATTTTACAAAACCTGGGATGCTGGAACTCACATAACTCCCCATTCTTCTCCAGAAATAAACAAAATCTTGTTTGCCAAAAAACAAAAATACAGTAAAAACCTTGGTTTGAGAGTAACTTGGTTTGAGAGCATTTTTGCAAGATAGGCAAAATGTTTTAATACATTTTGACTTGATATACTGTACATGGTTGCATTTAATGAAGGTACAACATTTAGCAACTCACATGGTTGATAATTAAAACTGGCATATCTAAGTTTGCAGGGATCTGGGGTAAAGCTGTTCACATAGACCATCCTCCTCACTGCCATTAACATCATCTCTTCCACGCTGCGCTCCACAGGCACTTCAAGCCTAGCTTTCAGATCGCTCTACTGCAGGGTGGTCTTCCTGGTCACGATTTCAGACTGACAGTGGTGAGAGCCGGCAGTGCAGAGGATGGTCTATGTGGATAGTTTTACTCCAGATGCCTTTAAACTTAGATGTGCCTCTTTTAATCATCAACCATGTGAGTTGCTAAATGTTGTACCTTAATGAAATGTAACCATATTGCTACACCTAGAGGCACCTCTCTTCTTTTTTTATATGTAACATCCAAACAGCATCACAGACGTCAGCATACTATATTTATTTCTATACGCTCAATTTATTGCTAAAATTACTGTGAAATTCAAGATGTAGTTGGGTGTACTAAGATGTCCGCTGCCGCTTCTTCTCACTGCAGGTATTCTGTCAGATGAGCAAACCTGGTAGTCGTGGACGCATGCACAGCTGACAGAACGTTACTTCTGTTACCTGATCTGACTGAACACCTGCAATTGTATGTGAACAGAAATTGTGTCATCACTGCAAAATTTGAAGTGAGAGCAATAATTCTAGGGCCATACTTCATAATTAACTATACAATGATGACCTTTATAGTTGACGCTTTAAAAGCCTTTAAGGGGTTTTAGGTACGATAGCTTTTCACAATTGCACAGATGCATGTGATTTTGAATCTTTGACATGTTTGATATCATGATATTTACTCAACACAACCCCATCTTTTATAATTTAAAAAACAATTGGGTATTATATTTTGTGTTTACCAAAATGAATTATAGAGTACTTTATAATGAAAGTGTGTGTTCGATAAACAGCTCCGCAAATATTGTGCAACACAAAAAAATTGCAATTGCCATACAATTATTCCACAGGACCTCTGCTTTCAGAAAATAGAAAATATACAATTGTGAAGTAATTTTCTAGCAAAAAAAGAAGAAGCTGACTTTAACATGTAAAAAATATTTAAAAAACTGCACCGGGCAGTAGATAAGCAGTACAAAACTCAAACAGGTTAGTTCAATGAAATATTTATTGAATGGTTTTCCTGTTTATTTTTACCATTTAAAAAAAAAAATGGGGAAAAGAAATTGGTAACACAAGTTGAGCTCTACTTGTGATCAGGTTTTCTTTTTCCCTGAGAAAGTAAAAAAAATAATCTGCTTGGTCAGATTGAGTTCACAATTTTCCTTCTCCATGTTTAATACACAGGCTCCTGGGTAATAAATGGCATTGATGGTTTCTGAATGAAGGAGCCATAGGGTCAAGATTTTCTATAGTTTATTAATATAGATTCTGAACAATAACCGCAATTCAGATTAATTCTCTGTTTGCAAAGTAACACAATCTACCAGAGGAAAAAAGCTTTAATACAGATTTAGAGGTATTTAGTATATTATTATTAATACAAGGCTATGTTAAAATCGTAGTGGAATTTAGTTTCTCTGTATATACAGCATCAAAATGTCTTTCCTTCAAAAGAGCGCAGGTTGAAAGCAGTCTCCAAAAACCTCCTTAGTTCCACAAGGTGAGTGTTTTTATTACCTGTAGCTGGAGCTGCTGCAGGCTCTCGGCCAGCATACCTAAGAGTAGAGAGAATGATTAATACATTAATTTAAATTATTTTTGCTGTGATTAAAATCTTTACCCATGCACCTGTGCTGGAAAGCAGTGACAGAAATGTGGATAGTGTGGAGACTGGAGATAAACATCCATTTCCCTAATGAATTTTGTCTTGATAAGTAACTCACTGCACCCTTTAGGCCCCGTACACACGGTCGTTCCAAACCGATGAGAATGGTCCGACGGACCGTTTTCATCGGTTCACCGCTGAAGTGGCCTGATGGTCTGATGTGTGTACACACCATCAGTTCAAAAACCGATCGGGTCAGAACGCCGCGACCTAAAACACACGACGTGATGAAAAAAACAAAGTTCAATGCTTCCAAGCATGCGTCGACTTGATTCTGAGCATGCACGGGTTTTGAACCGATGCTTTTCTGTACTACCATCGGTTTGGACCGATCGGGCAGCGGTCCATCGGTTCGGTTTGAAGCATGTTTTAAAATTTTGGACCAAAGGAAAACAGACCGATGGGCTATTACACGCGGTCGGTTTGGGACCGATGAAACTGAACTTCGGTCCATTCTCATCGGTTTTGTCCGACCGTAGTGTACGGGGCCTAACTGTTTATATTCTCTACTTTGGATCAATGTATAGTTAAAGCAGATTCATTAACCATGCCACAAAAATAAATTAGTAAACATTCCTCAAAATATTCCTTCTCCCCACCCAGCCCTGCTCTCTTGAATGGCAGCAGCTCCCAGCAGGAGCCTTGCTATCTGTAAAAAAAAATCCCAGGTGTTGGACTTCAGAAACACCATCCACAATGAGCAAATGGGATGGAATGCAGGCTGTGTGGTCATGTGAATAAAAGGTATTTAAAAAAAAAAAAAAAAAAACAATGATGTTATCACATGTACTTGAAATCGTATGTTGCACATACAGTATCCTGTAGCTTTTTCACAAATACTTTAAACTGCAATTTTTCATCTGCTAAAGTTGGCAGAAAAAAGCTCCATACGTGTGGCAGTGTGGGTTACTTAAGCTAAAATGGGGCATTGGAGCTTGTCATTGTGAGTTTGAAGGACCTGCATCTTGTTAAGAGTGTAAACCCAGATGGACACAAAATATTTCAATTCAGTTCATTATTACAACGTCAAAAAAACACGATAGTAAAGAATTACCAAATTGGCCTTGCGTGATTCAGAATGGTGAGGAAACGTGGCTTAATGTAGTCATAGTAGCCCATATTTTTATGTTCCTCCTGGCACCACACCATTTCTGCGTTGCCATATTTCTCAACCTCTTCTTTAACCAAGTGAAATGGGAATGGTGATATCTGCAATGTAATTATTAGGGGAAATCCCTGAATAAGTTAAAAAAAATCATGATATATCTACTAGACCTTCTATATGAGGGGTGCCCAACCTTTTGAAGAGCGAGGGCCACTTAAGAGACTTGGTAACCGGTCATGGGCCACAATGACCGGAGTGGGTGGATGGCAGCCCACTCTATATAGCCTACTCTACTCTTTTTTTATTTTTTTTGTGGATTGGATTGGTGGTAGACGCAAGTCCATTTACATCTACCACTCTTTAGAGGGTCGGACTGACCATGTGAAAGGGGCCAAAGGCTGCTTTCACACTGATGTACTGTTGTTTACCTGCACTACGGGTGCAACACAGTTCACCTGTGGCTTTCCTGCAAGTTAGCTGCACTTTGCCATAGGCTTCTATTATATCCTGTAGGTGTTGTGCACTTTCAGAAAGCACACCAAACTTGCAGGCAATAGAAGTCTACGGCTTAGTGCAGGTAACCCACAGGGGCACTGTTCTGCAACTGCAGATCAGTTTAAAAGCAGCCCAGTAACCACTGCAGAACAGATATGCCCATAAATACAATGGAATTTTAGTAATAAACTTACCTTTAATAAGAGTATTCTATTCTATTTTATTCCATTCCAGAGCAGGAGGTTGCGGGCCACATCAGAGGGCTCCGCTGGCCACATGTGGCCCCCGGACCACTGGTTGGGCACCCCTGTTCTATATCAACTAGCCGCATACAAGAATGATGTGTACTGCCCATTGGCAACCAATTAGGCTCAAATATACCATAGAAAAAAACAGGTTGGAAACTACCATGTGAACATGACTGGTTGCTATAAAGAAAATTCTTATGCAAGATAAAAAAAAAATGTCCAATATTAACAGCATGCTGACATTATATTTTAAACATGATATTTGCAATATTTAAAATAAATTTTATGATACCATTTTATCTACAGACCACATATAACCACACTTGAGCTCATTAACAATAGTCAATATTTTACAAAAATAGCAGTATACATGTAATTCATGCATTGGGGCTAAATTATTAAGGGAATAGAGACTGTTAACTTATCAGAGTTAATCTTTCCTTAACTCAGTAAATAATGTAAAGTTGTGTTCACTCTGAATGCCCAATGTGCAGGGGAAAAAAAGCCTTTCTTGGATGTAATGGATGGCTGAAATGAACAAAGCTTTGCCTTATTTGCCAAGCTCAGTGAACATTCACTTTGCTGAAAGTCTGTATACCTTTAGTGTAAATCAACACTAAAATGTTAGAATGACAGCTAAATGTAATACCTGAAATGCAATTTCCCCAAGCAGCCGTTTACGAGCATGGCTGGAAATATAGTAGAAAGTTACAAAACAGGTAGACAACCAAGCCATACACTTACACTTCCATGATTCAGAATAAGTCAGCCTATTGAACAATAGAGTACCTATTTGTGGAAGTGGTCAATAACCATTAAACACCTATCCTGATGGTTTTCTAGACTTCCTGAAGCTGGTACATTTACACTGCTTTGCAACTTTTGTCATCATATAATGTCCAACATGGGCCAGCCAGCAGCCAATAACTGGCAAGGGGTGCTGAAGGCTTGACATGCATGCCACCCTATATTATCTGTGCATGGTGGCAGTGGTATTTGGTGGACTGGTCAACTAAAGACACCTTAATAAATGAGGCCAAGTGCGGTAGTAAGAAAAACCCAAAAAGACTAAGGTAAAAACACATGGCCAATGTATTAGTGCTGGGATACATTATGAAGATGCAGCTCCAACAGTAAAACTAAAGAAAATAACCAAATAATTTCATTTAAATTGTTATGGCACTGCAGTAATGTACATCACTCCGATTTCAGCGTAAATATGCAGCCTAAGATACGACGGTGTAAGACACTTACGCCAGTCGGATCTTAGGGAAATCTATGCGTAACTGATTCTATGAATCAGGCGCATAGATACGACGCCGCAACTCAGATACGACGGCCTATCTGGAGATACGCCGTCGTATCTCCTACCTGAATCTAGCCCTATATTTGTGCATTTGGAATCTTAGGGGCAGATCCACAAAGAAATTACGCCAGCGTATCTATTGATTCGTCGGCGTAATTTCAAAATTCCCGCGTCGTATCTTTGTTTTGAATCCTCAAAACAAGATACGACGGCATCTCGGCTAGATCCGACAGGCGTACGTCTTCGTACGCCGTCGGATCTAAGATGCAATTTTTCGGCGGCCGATAGGTGGCGTTCCCGTCGAAATCCGCGTCGAGTATGCAAATGAGCTATTTACGGCGATCCACAGACGTACGTCGGCCCGTCGCTTTTTTTTCCGTTGTTTGCGTTCGGCTTTTTCCGGCGTATACTTAAAGCTGCTATGCTGAGGCGTACTCAATGTTAAGTATGGCCGTCCTTCCCACGTACAATTTTGAAATTTTTTCGTCGTTTGCGCAAGTCGTTCGCGAATAGGAATTTGCGTAGAATGACGTCACAGTCGTAAGCATTGGCGGGTTCCGGTTTAATGTCGAGCATGCGCACTGGGATACCCCCAGGGACGGCGCATGCGCAGTTCCAAAAAAACATTGTTTTTGTTGGGTCACGACGTATTAACATAAAACACGCCCCCATTAGATCCATTTGAATTCCGCGCCCTTACGCCACGAGAGATACGCTACGCCGCCGTAACTTATGGCACGGATTCGTTGTGGATTCAATTTAAAAAAAGATACGTTACGGCGGCGTAGCGTATCTTAGATACGCTGCACCCGGCGCAGATCTTTGTGGATCTGCCTCTTAATTTCTTTTGAGTGTGTGGACTTTATTGCATTGTTTATTGTTCACAATTCCCATTCAGGGAACACATATTTTTCATTATTGTTTTGGTTCTCTATTGCCAGTCAGGGAACACGAATAGTTGATTATGCCCTCAGTATCTTGCTACATTGCAAGTTAATCACTTATTCTCATTTAAGGATTGTTGGGGAGTTATTTTATATTTAGGAAGTGCAACACTGTTTTGTACAACTGTGTGTGTATATATATACAGGGAGTGCAGAATTATTAGGCAAATGAATATTTTGACCACATCATCCTCTTTATGCATGTTGTCTTACTCCAAGCTGTATAGGCTCGAAAGCCTACTACCAATTAAGCATATTAGGTGATGTGCATCTCTGTAATGAGAAGGTGTGTGGTCTAATGACATCAACACCCTATATCAGGTGTGCATAATTATTAGTCAACTTCCTTTCCTTTGGCAAAATGGGTCAAAAGAAGGACTTGACAGGCTTAGAAAAGTCAAAAATAGTGAGATATCTTGCAGAGGGATGCAGCACTCTTAAAATTGCAAAGCTTCTGAAGCGTGATCATCGAACAATCAAGCGTTTCATTCAAAATAGTCAACAGGGTTGCAAGAAGCGTGTGGAAAAACCAAGGCGCAAAATAACTGCCCATGAACTGAGAAAAGTCAAGCGTGCAGCTGCCAAGATGCCACTTGCCACCAGTTTGGCCATATTTCAGAGCTGCAACATCACTGGAGTGCCCAAATGCACAAGGTGTGCAATACTCAGAGACATGGCCAAGGTAAGAAAGGCTGAAAGACGACCACCACTGAACAAGACACACAAGCTGAAACGTCAAGACTGGGCCAAGAAATATCTCAAGACTGATTTTTCTAAGGTTTTATGGACTGATGAAATGAGAGTGAGTCTTGATGGGCCAGATGGATGGGCCCGTGGCTGGATTGGTAAAGGGCAGAGAGCTCCAGTCCGACTCAGACGCCAGCAAGGTGGAGGTGGAGTACTGGTTTGGGCTGGTATCATCAAAGATGAGCTTGTGGGGCCTTTTCAGATTGAGGATGGAGTCAAGCTCAACTCCCAGTCCTACTGCCAGTTTCTGGAAGACACCTTCTTCAAGCAGTGGTACAGGAAGAAGTCTGCATCCTTCAAGAAAAACATGATTTTCATGCAGGACAATGCTCCATCACACGCGTCCAAGTACTCCACAGCGTGGCTGGCAAGAAAGGGTATAAAAGAAGAAACACTAATGACATGGCCTCCTTGTTCACCTGATCTGAACCCCATTGAGAACCTGTGGTGCATCATCAAATGTGAGATTTACAAGGAGGGAAAACAGTACACCTCTCTGAACAGTGTCTGGGAGGCTGTGGTTGCTGCTTCACGCAATGTTGATGGTGAACAGATCAAAACACTGACAGAATCCATGGATGTCAGGCTTTTGAGTGTCCTTGCAAAGAAAGGTGGCTATATTGGTCACTGATTTGTTTTTGTTTTGTTTTTGAATGTCAGAAATGTATATTTGTGAATGTTGAGATGTTATATTGGTTTCACTGGTAAAAAACAATAATTGAAATGGGTATATATATTTTTTTTGTTAAGTTGCCTAATAATTATGCACAGTAATAGTCACCTGCACACACATATATCCCCCTAAAATAGCTAAAACTAAAAACAAACTAAAAACTACTTCAAAAAATATTCAGCTTTGATATTAATGAGTTTTTTTGGGTTCATTGAGAACATGGTTGTTGTTCAATAATAAAAATAATCCTCAAAAATACAACTTGGCTAATAATTCTGCACTCCCTGTATATATATATATATATATATATATATATATATATATATATATATATATATATATATATATACATACACATACACACATACACATACATACATACATACACACACACACACACACACACATCACCTTGCTCTTTACAGCTAAGCTTAATCGTTGTGACAGGAGAAGAGAAGCATCTGTTGCAAATCTTATGAAATATACAATAAACATCTCTATGCAAAATATAAAAAGATAATACAAATTAAAAAAAAATTCCTGACACCAAGATAAAAATGTTGACAGGGGAGGGACCTCCAGCAGATTGGCAGTCCCAGCTCTGTTCCTGTAAACTGTGTGAAGGGAGTGCGTCTCTTCTCTCCAGAGCTTTTTTTCTCAGAAAATATGTGCAGGAACTCAACCACGACCCATTCAGATTTCACAAACAGTAGAAATAAAGGGGCATTAAATACCAGGATTGCATTATGTGCAGTTGTCACTTGTAAACACAGAAACCAGACTTCTGTGTTTACAAGTGATTACACATGATTGTGGTGAGCAGGCACCAAAGGGTCTGAGCCAAAGGTGGTGGAACGGAGTTCCCCCAAGTTCACCCTGAAAAAAAGCCCTGCTTCTCTCTAATCAGCTCTCGGAGCTCTACTCCCCGAAACTCTGCAGAGTGTAACCCCCTGTTTTCTGAACTCTTACACAAGCTTAAAAATGTGTAATTTTTAATGGATGTAGAGAATAGAAGATTGCAGAAAGACAGATACAACTTATGTAGGAACATCTTTTTCATCTCTGTGTATCACCTGGGGATAGTGCCTTTACAGGGTATGTGTAAGGGTTTACAACCACTTAAAGTAAAAACTACTTTTTAATGCTTTTAACCATTTAAATGCCATTTAACCTTTGTTTGCCATGGAAATATGCTTCCCTTTTACTATAACCCCATTTCACTTCCTTTTTTGAAATCCAACAAGACCTTTTTAGTCCTTGCATGTTCTGATGAACTCTACCCTTGGAACAGCTTTAGTGACATGCATAGGATAACACCTACTTGTATGGAGTTGGGTGTTTTTCATCATAACTTTGCAGTGTCAAATGCAAAAAGTTCACCAAGTCATACCCTTACTCACAAAAAAGTTAAAATTATAATTACGTATAAACTTATACTTGATACTTATCAATTGTCTTTTTCTATTTTCACACAAACGTACCGATACTCTAGGGTAATGTCTCCAAGAATGGGATACTAGTCCAACCAACCCTTATAAAAAATGTCAATATTTGCACCCATCTGGAGATAACGAGGGCAATTCAGAAAGCCAGTTACTCCATTTTTCTAGCAAAAGTTGAGTGTTCCTACGACTGAGCAAAATTCACTAAGGTACGAGATACTTGGTAAACGCTACAAACATTTTGCAGAGCTCTTACTTATGTATTTAATATTTTAGTACTAGTGCAATCATGAGAATGAATTCATAGATGAGTCTTTTCTTACTAAGAGCTTGGAGTTACATGGAACTAGCATGATGAAGCTGATCCTACTTGCACATCTTCAATCTTGTAATTTCTTTCATTCTTCCATGTGATTGGGAGATCTCCAACCAGTTGCTAAGTCTGAATGAAGGGGTGGGGATGCTGGTTCACATTACTGGACACATATGGCCAAATTGGGTCAATGATGGAAGCCAGCAATCCTTGTCCCTTTTTTACATTCAAGCTGCAGCCTGGGGATCGGTCAGCTGTGGCCGGGAGCGCGACAGAATGCACAGGTAGTCATTTTTTTTTCTTTGTAAAGGCTTTTTACTACAATGTATGTGTGTGTTTATTCACACTGAATTGTTCTTTTTTTTTTTTTTTTTATGTACGAGTAACCATACCCACAAAAAGTTTTCTAAAGACAAGCAGACTAAGGACATGGATTACTGGAACCATGTCCTGTGGTCTGAGACCAATATAAACGTATTTAGTTCAGATAGTGTCAAGCGTGTGTTGCGGAAAACAGGTGAGGAGTACAAGGTGGTGGGAGTGTTCTGTTCTGGAGCTGCATGTGTGCTGCCGGCACTAGGGAGCTACAATTCATTGTGAGAACCATGAATGCCAAGCAAAGGTGATGGGCTAGCTATGCATGTCTCAAGACCTAAACACTATTGACCATCTGTGGGGCATCCTCAAACGGAAGGTGGAGGAGCGCAAGGTCTCCAACATCCACCAGCTCCATGCCCAAGATGGTTAAGGCAGTGCTGGAAAATAATGGTGGCCACACAAAATATTGACACTTTGGGCCCAATTTGGTAATTTTCACTTAGGGGTGTACTCACTTTTGTTGCCAACGGTTTAGACATTAATGGCTGTGTGTTGAGGTATTTTGAGAGGACAGAAAATTTACACTGATGTACAGTAATTTAAATTGTAGCAAAGTGTCATTTATTCAGTGGTGTCACATGAAAAGATATAATAAAATATTTACAAAAATGTGAGGGGTGTACTTACTTTCATGAGATACTGTATCTGGAGGCCCCCTTATTTTAGGATCAGAGTCTTTTATGTATATTTAGGGGGAAACTCGACTTTTTTGGCAGAATTTTGCAAAGGAAAAATTAAGGTAATTTGCTCTTTAGCTATTAACACTTAGAATAGGGCATTCATGTTCAACCGCTTAGTGACCACCCACCGTAGATTTACTGCGGCAGGGTGGCCGCTCTGTGCCAGATCACGTAGCTGGTACGTAATCTGACAGGTCTGCGTTTGAAGCGTGCGCGTGCCGCCGGCGACCCACACCCACTGTGATTGGACACAGCGGGAGCCAATCAGCAGGTCCAACGGAAACGATGTCTACAGGGACCCGTCAATCGTTCGTGAGAAAGGCAGACCGTGGTTC